>NC_135483.1:8291218-8560854 GCF_052094955.1 Ictidomys tridecemlineatus | reverse complement strand
TCTGCTGCCAGCTGCCATGAAACAGCCCGGGCTGGGGGATTAGCTGGTCGGTGCACACAAGCAGGGCCAGGCTGTGCCCCTCCACACGGAGAACAAAACCCGAAGCTCACGCGGCAGCTGCGAGACTCCTCCACTCTCCACACAGTAAAGCACTGTACTCTGGGTGGTCTGGCCCCATTGAAGGAATGACTTCCCATCCCTCTCCTCCCCGGGGGACCTCCCGTCTGAGCACCCTGCCCCAGGACCCTGCTGGCCTCTGGCCCTCTTCCTCCTTCCAGGATTCCCACGAGTCGGATGTCCCTGGGGGACAGGCCAGGAGTGGAGTTTGACCGAGGGGGAGGGATGTCCGCCCTGGCTAGTGAACACCGCCCAGTGGAGCTGATGACCTGGGGCAGATACTGGGGAAAGCAGACGACACGGAGAAGCAGACACTTTTGCGTGTTTAAGTTTTGTGATGGCGAGGGGCTGAGCCCAGGGCGCTCCGACCCACGGAGAAGGAGCTCGGGTGGAGCCGCGCTGTCCTTGGGGGTGCGGGCACACAGGGTCTTCAGTGCTGTATTCCCAGCAGGATGCCCCTGCCCGCTCCTCTCGGTGGCCCACGTGATATCAGGTAGATGGACAGAGGGCAGACCCAGCGGTGGTCGCAGAGGACGGAGCGCGGCCGACCGCTGGGCAGGCTGCCCCTCAGGGACCAGCTGCCCTTCTGGGCTTCGCACCTCCCAGGGCTGCAGGTTTTAGAACATTCCTTATGAGAAACCTGAAGGAGCTCACAGACCAGTAACCAGGCAGAATTGCTTTCTGATTATTATTTTTCCAGCTGAATGAGATTCAGTTAGTGGAAGGCTTAATAAGCCCTTCTGGGCCCCGAGGAAAGAGCCATTCTGCTGCCTGCGGAAATGAGTTTCTGGCTGTGTAGCCGCAGCCCGGGCGGGGAGGCGACGGGGCCTGCAGCTCTGGGCAGCCAAGGCAGGACTGCGAGGCAGTGCCCACTCACGGGGGCCTCTCCGCACAGCTCTGCAAACCCAAGGGGAGACGACGGAAGAAGCCTGCTGCCGAGGCTTGGACGCCAGACTAATGGCATTTCGGGGTCCCAGGGAAACACATGGATGCCTCCACCTCTCTGCATCATCTTCTGAGGCTCAGCGAGGGGAAGGATCAGCCCAAGGTTGTGCATGGACTGCAGAGGCGCGGAGACAGAACGTGGGCCCCTAACTCCCTGAGTGCGTCCTAGCCCCAGGGGCTGCCCACAGGAGCCTCCAGGTGCCAACACCGCCATCTGCCAGAGGGCAGAACGGAGCCCACCACCCAGAGCCTCAGTCTGATGGCCACATCAGGACAGGTCTGCACGCCTCTGCACCCCACTGGCCCCCTGGACTCTGCCTGCCAGGCCTCCCTCCCCGAGGCCAGCCTGAGGTCAGCCAGGCAGCCTGTCCTGTGGTTGACGAATCCAGGCTCTTGCTCTGCTTAGAAAGATGGGCCTGAAACAGTGGATCACAAGGTGCTGCAGGGGATTAAGACAAGCAGCTTCCTGTTAGAGAGGCACCTTGCTCTCCTTGCTCCACTGCCTGAGTTTTCTTGGAACCCAGCCCCAACTCCGTCCACACTCCTACAGGCCCTTGGCAATGACAGGAGGAGGAAATAGAGAGAGGAGGAGCTGCTGTGCAGGTGGAGGGCCGAGGCAACCAGAGAAGCAGTGTGGGATGGCACCCTAGGTGCGCCGGCCTCAGGGCCTTAGGACACACTGCTCCCTGTGCAGCAATCTGCCCTCCCCGGAAGGAATCACGGAAGGAATCCACGGGGCTGGCTCCCTCCCTGCACTCATGGCTCTGCCCAATGCCCTCCCTGGAGAGGCCTGGCCACCCTGCCTCTGGCCCCGGCCCCAGCTCTCAGCCCACAGAATGACTTCACCACCCGGCCCCTGCTGAGCACGGCCCTCGCGGACACTGTGGACCAAAGGCAGACGGCCACCACGCAGCAGAGCCTCAGGATCCGGGGAGCAGAGCCTGTTCCCGGCTTGTGCATCACCAGCAGCAGTCACCTTGGTCACCTTTGGGCCCCAGAGCCCTCGCACGGAGGACCGAGTGACCATCATGACCACCACGAATCAGCCTGGACAGCGGCGTCCCGCGGGAGCCAGTGACTCTGCTCTCTGACCCTGTGTGGGAGGCTTTCACCTCGTGGCTGAGCGGACGGACAGACCGGCCATCCTGGGCGGGTGGGGGACGGCGGGACCCAGCGCAGGGACTTCCTCTGGTTTTTGCCAAAACAACAAAACCCAAAATCCAACGAAACCACCCTGTGGCCAGTGAGGGAGGCAGGCCCTGCCCTCTGGGCTCCTGTGGCCGGGCAGCATGAGGCCAATGGCACATGAGCAGAAACCTGGCCCCGCTGTGAGCCGGTTCCTGGAGAGGCTGGATCCTCAGAGGGACTTTTCGGGTGGGTGAACTTGGGCCTCTATTAGCCACCAGGGGCTCATTCCTGAGCAGATACCCATGGGGAACAGGGCGACCTGTGTCTAGTACAACCCCCTTCTCAGCTCTGAGCCCTGGGGCTCTTCCCTGTCCACCCAGAAGCCTGCATGAGCTCACCAAAACAGGACAGTCCCAGGTGTCCCCTGTGGAGAGTCCATCTTTTGGTGGAAGGGGACGATCAGTCCAACACAGTTTTAGGCCAAGAAATAAGGCAATCCAAGAGCACGGCTTCTGGAGTCAAAGGGAGCTGAGTACAAATCCAAGCTCTGCTACTTACCTTCTGTGTGACCTCAGTGAAGTTCCTTAACCTTTCTGAGCCTCAGTGTCTTCATCTGAAAAGCAAATGAAATGTTCAGAATTACCACCAGGAGAGACAGTTTCTACCATGTGCTCGACTCAGACAGACAGACAGACAGACAAGTCAAGGTTTTCTGCTAGTGAGGTGGCCTGGCCCTATCAGGAGCCCTGGAGAGAAGAACACAGTCACCTCAAGAGCGCTGGGCGGGAGCAGGCAAGCCTGCCATTCACACTTCCTGTCCCAAAGACAACAGGAAAGCTGGTATTGCACACTTGAGCTCCGAGACCACTTCCTGTTCTGAAATGCTAATTTGGAGTGCCCACCCCAAGGGCGTCACCCAACCTATGAAGCTGGGGTTGGCGGAGGGAACGGAGCCTAGCTGTCCCCAGAGGGGGGAGTGACAAGCTGAGCAGATAGAACACGGGTGGAGAGCGTGCCCCCTCTCCCGGGCACCTGGCTGAGCCCGTCCATGCACACCCAGCTCACAGCTGCCCTAGGGGCAGCCCAGCCTCCCCTCTGCAGGGAGGAGGCCAGGGGAGGCTGAGCACTGGCTGGCTCCTGGCAGTGAGGGCGGGACTGGGGTCCAAGTCCCCACGCTCCCCCCACAGAGGTGCCTGCAACAGGGCTGGTGGCAGGCACAGGTCACCCTGGGGCAGGAGCAGGCAGGGATACTCCAACTGGCAGAAAGCAGGCAACTACGCGCCCCGCTGAGGGGGAGAGCTGGGGTCTGAGCACGGGGCGGGGGCGACTGGTCTTGGCAGGCTGAGAGGGACAAGGTGTGTCCTGTGCCCTCCCTCCAGGGGGGACGAGGAGAGGACTTCTGAAGGGTCCAGCCCCTGGACTCCTCCCCACGGCCGCGAGCCTGAGCTCACTGCCTGCCGCCTGCCCATGGCCTTGCGTGGCGGGGCCCCGGACACTGACGTCGTTACTGTGGTGCTAAGGAGCCAGGCGGCCTGGCTCAAGGTCCCGGCTGCGCTCAGGGGCTGCCCACCTTGTCACTGCTCCTGGTTCCTCATCCCTAAGGGAGGGACGATGCTGGGGCTAAACCCTGGGCCATTCAGAGGGTCAAGGTAAATGAGGGACTGTCTAAGGTCACCCTCGCCCGGCCACACCAGGCAGAGGACATGGGAAGGCCAGCTGACTGTCCCCTCATCTGCCTCCCAGCTGACGGGGGCCTCAGACACAGCTCCTCCCAGGCCAGGCCAGAGGTGGGGGCAGAACATGAGGAGGGAAGTCGGGTTTCTAGCCCCGCTGCTGGGATCCAGGCGCTGCCCAAGTTCACGACCACACTCAGGCTCCCGGCAGGACTGACACAGCCCAGACAGGGGGCAGGGTCCCTCCATCCCAGCCCTGCCACGCAGGGTCGTCACTGTGCCTTGCTGGGGGACACAGGACCTGTGGAGGGGACTTGCAGACGCACTGTCACTTTGGAGCACCTGAGACGGGTTTTGTAAAACAGATCTCCCTGGGTCGACCTTGGCCTGAACATGCCCCACTTCCTTTTGTGGAGCAGGCACAAGAGGTCGGAGGAGAACAAAACCTGCTGAGATTCTGCTGGCAAAGCATTCTGTGCCCTAGTGTGCGGAGCCTGGTTGGCGTCAGACAAGGCCGTGCCCCAGGTCACAGGGCTGCAGAGCAACGTGGCTAGGGGACAGCCCAGGGTCCCTCCAACCCCGCTGGGTCCCGACAGTCGCCTCATGCTTCCCAGAACGAGTCAGAAATTCTCTTTTCTGAGCCCCAGTTTGTGCCATGAACCGGGGTGGATTTCAAGGGGGTAGACACAAACTCCACGAGGCGCCACCATTGCAGAGAGGCCGCATCAGCTCTCGGCAAGGGACGGGCCGTGCTGGGAGAGCTTCCTCCAAGTGTCTCACCCACCGACACCATCACAGCTCCACCAAGAAGCAGGACCTGCCTGTGCGTCCCTTCTCAAGCCCCAGGTCGAAGTCCCTGTCCTCGGGGGGACTGCTTCTGGAGACAGGGCCTCAGGAAGGGGGTGAATGAGGTCATGATGTGAAAAGGCTGCATCCCGTGATCCGGGGACCCTTGCTGTAGGCAGAGAGGAAAGGCCAGTGAGGGGGGTGAGAACAGGCCAGGAAGAGCCCTCGCCAGACCCCGCCTGCTGACGCCCCCATTCCAGGTGTCCGATCTAGAGCTGCCAGGAGAGCCATTTCTGCCTTTGAGCCCGGCCGGGGGTGCTGGACTACGGCCACGCTGGATGGGTCAGGGCTGAGGCTTCGGCCGATTATATAGACGAGGAAGCTGGGCAGGGTGGGCTTCGGTGAAGCAGATGCCCACACTCCTAAGGGATGGAGCCCCAGGCCAGATGTGGCCAGGCCTGGAGGAGGTGCATCTTTATTCCTACCCCCAGCCCCCCCCACCTCGCTCTGGAAGGACAGCACCTCCCTGACCCCCCACCTGCTCTTGGCCAGGTCCTTGCTTCTGCCCAGGGTGTGAGCAGTTGCAAGGTGTGTGGCCTCTGGGAAGAAGGCTGGAAGGCCACCACTCCTTGGTGCATGGTCCCTTCTGTTGTGGAATGGACCTGGCCTGGCCCAGCGAGTGACGGCCTTCAGCCTGGACCTGAGGCTGAGAGGACCCAGAGAAGAGGCCGATCCATGGCCACCTGCAGGCAGCCACAGCTGGCTCACTGTCACCTGAACAAGATCTCTGGGGGGGTCTGTGATGCAGCAGAGCTGACCAGCACACACCCACTTCCCACTCCAGGATCCCTGAGCGGGGGCTCAGGACATCTGCCTTCCACGCAGCTTTGCCACTTAGCAGCTCGGTGGCCGTGCAGGAGCACTTTGTGTCTCTGAGTCAGTTTCCTCAGCTGCAGAGGTTATTGCAAGGACTGTGAGAGGTGGCACAGTGCACGCCTGACCAGAAGAGTTGGAGTGGGGTGGTGGGCGGCAGTGCTGGGTACGCTGCTGCGTGGCGGCTGCGGGCAGGGGCTGGGTCCCAACCCAGTGCTGCTCTTTCAGCAAATCCTCAGGCCAGCGCTCGCTCCCACTGTGTGGGAGGTGGGCGGTGCAGGGCCAGCAGCCAGAGCTGGTCCCCCAGGCAGGCGGCAGGAAGGAGCTAGGAGGAGGGGAGAGGAAGGCTGGGCACCGCAGGGGGCACAGTCACAGAAGCACAAAAGGCCAGGTAGGGTGAGAGGGCTGGTGGAGGGTCTGACTCCTCTCCCCAGGGACGTCCCCAAGGTCACACAGCTGGCCAGCCTCAAAGCCTGGACCAGTCTCCTGAGGCCAGCCGGGGCACTACTCCACTGCCTCCTGCTCCCTTAGCAGGAAAGGAGACTGATCTCTTCCACCGGCTTGAAGGCCCATGTCCAGCTCTGCCACCTCGTGGGTGGACTAGCTTGAACTTGGCACCCTTCCACAAGCCCTTGTTTGAGTCATTCAAAACCACTTCCCTTCCCTTTGGGGACAGAGTCGAGCCTTCCCTCCCTCCGTCCCTCGGTGCTGGGGGTTCGTGGGCAGGGAACCTGGAAGCCCATTCAGGACACAAAATGGGTTCTGTGGTTTCTGGTTGGTTTCACCACGTGCCCCGCGGTAGGTAACATGGGGGAGAGTGGCCAGGGAGGGCAGCGCTCAGCCCTCGAGAGGATGGGACGGGATGCCATGTGCCAAGGAAGAGGGGGGCAGTCAGCAAGCTGGGCTGGGCAGGACCTGGGAAGACGGAAGGAACATGCCTACAAGGGAGCAAGGGAGACCCAGACCCCAGGTGTGCTGTCCTCCTCTGTCCTGGGGAAGGGCAGTGGGAAATGGGTGGGAGACTGTGATATCAAACTTCAGGCCGTGGGGTGGCAGCGACCCTCAGTTTCCCCATCTGCTAAGTGGGGAAACGGAGGCTAGCCCCACGGACCCCTGGACTGTGGCCAATGACGTAAACATGAAAGAGTGCAGAGTAGCTGCTGCGGACATTTGGGGTTGAGCTGCCAGGAGCAGCAGCCACTGTTCGGAGGCAATCCCCGGGGGTCCCCTGCACTGCCTCCCATCTCATGAGCAGAAGCACCAGAGACCTTTCCCCGGACTGTCCTCCCACGGTGCAGAGCAGGGCACGTAGGAGAGAGGCTGGTGAGGTCTACTTTCAGCCTCTTTAAAAGAATATGGTCCACATCTCTCCGGCAGTCCCACAGGGCCGGGGGCTCGGGTAGCCTGACCCCACCAAGGAAATGAAACCCGAAACCTGCTTCTCCAGGGAAGTGGCTCCAAGGGTCACTGCGAGTAACTTGCTACCTAAGGAAGGCCCAGCACCGCTCTTGATGACCAGCCCTGCCTCTCTGTGCTGGCTGCTCAGGTTTCCTGCTGTCTTCTGGCCAGCCAGGGGCCCAACAGGACTCCCTCCCAGGCCACCGCCCTGGAGAGCCCACAGGCCCACTGAAGGACACAGGCTGCACGAGGCTGCAGCGGCTTGCCCTGCAGGAGCGGTGCTCCCGGGCCCCACACGGATCAGGCGGCAGGACCCCTCCAGGGGCCGAACACGTCCTTGCCCAGACACTGCTGCCTGGTCCCCTGCCTGCCCTTCTCCCGGATGCTTGCTCACAATCCCTGGGGACCACGTCCCTGCCTCAGGCTCCAGGGAGAGGAGCTGAGAGCCTGCAGGAGGCCAGGCTGAGAGCAGCGGCCATCAGGAAAAGCCAGCCTCCAAAGTGGGTGCTCTTCCAGGTTCAGAGAGTTTTCCAAGAGCAAGATCCTGAGCAGGTTCCTGATCCAGGCTCTTGGCTCCTGTAATGGCTAATTGGAATTCTCAACCTGATTGGATTAAGAGAGGCTGAGGATTAAAGGGCTATGGGTGTGTCCGTGAGGGTGTGTCTAGGAAGGATTGGCAGGTGGGAGAGCCAACTGCAAAGGAGACCCTCCTAAGGTGGGCTTCTAAAGAGACGCCAGAAACCACTGGTCATCCCAAGAATAACCGAGAACCACTGAGTCTCCAGAACACGCCAAGACTTTTCTTGGATGCTGGTGATACCAAGGCGAACCAGATAAAGCCCCTTCTTTTCTGCAAGCTTGTAAGTCAAATAAAACAGAGCAGCTAGTAGGAAACACTTTTGCAGAAAACTATGGGATGGGGGAGGCAGGGAGAAAGGCTGCAGACAGGAAGCTCAGGCTCCTGGGTGCTGTGCACAACAAGGTCCTGTCTCTGATCCAGGAAGCTCACGTCTTCTGCCACATCTGCCAGCAGGTGACTGTTAGCTTGCAAGCTGTTGCAAGGGTGACATCTAAAGAACCCAAGAGCCTCAGTCACCTCCTGTCCCCTGGGACCCACGGGAGTGCAGTGAAGGCCACCGTGGCCTCCGTGCACTCTGAGCCCTGTCTGGGCACCTTGTCCGCACACACAAGCTGAAGTGCAAGGGCAAGGGGCAGAGTAGGAAGAGCGAGGGGCGGCCAATCCCGGGCCTTTCTTCAAGCCTCACCCTGTGCGTTCAGGCAGGTAACCCGTGCCCTTTCCCGGTGGGATTTTAAATGACAAACAGAAGAGCTCCCAGCTCTTTCAGACGGAGGGCAAAGAGCCGGAAGCCTTGTCTTTTCCCTCTTGAGGTCTGCAGGCTTCTTTCCCAGCGCTTCAGTCAAATCCTTTTGATACACTTGCACATTTGGGCGGTAAATACTGATCTCTGGAGTTTTAAAAGACCCAGAAACGCATTTTGAAAATTCTTATCAAGCCAAAGCTTGCTAAGGACAGACACGCAAGGTTATCTGGGCTTGGGGCCCTTAATTAATGGTGTTTGGGGGGAGGTGGAGATGCATTAAGTCTGCAGTCCTTGCAAAGGAAGCAAAGAGCAACAGAATGGAATTTTTCCAGCACATTTAATAGACAGAGGTGGTTGAATTTATTGAGCACTTACTGTGTGCCTGGTACGCACAATGACTCCTCAAACCCTTCATGTGGTTTAAGCTGCCCGATCTTCCAAACAACCTATTAACAGAGCCTTATTGTCCCTTCACATTCAGGCAACGCAGAGGCAGATCCCCTCATCCTGGGTCACTCGGGTCCTAGATTGCCAGGTGGGCTCCGGAGCTGGCGCTGCCCGCGACTCGCGGTCTCAGCCCCTCCCTCACATGCCCTGCACCTCCGTGGGCTCACTAGTCCCCCCCAGACCTGAGAGGAGGCCCGGACCCAGAAAGGCCATGTGTCCTCACAGGCTCTGTGCAGCCCCGGGCCCGTGTCTCCAGCATGTCACAGGGCAGCTGAGCAGAGGCCCGGGGGAGGACAACACCCCGGCACCTGTCCTTTGCAAAGCCAGTCGGGATCTCGATCCATAGTTCACGACGGGCACGTTCTGTCTTCAACACCACACTGGGTGCAAGAACACCCCAAAAACGGGATCAGAAAAATGGGGAGAGGGTTCTCCTTCCCTGAGTGTGAAATTCCCACTCAGACCTAAGATCAGGCCTGACGTCCCCGTCCCTGGAAGGTGCAGGCCCCACAGGAAGAGAGGGAAAGGGGAGACCGAAGGTGGGGGTCCTCCCGGGGGCAACGGACACCAGGTGGCTGAGTGGACACGTCTCCAATCTCAAGGCTCCTGAGAAGCACTCACCCAGGTCAGTGGTGACAGCAAAGGTCACAGCAGGGGCGGGAACCCATCGGAGCATGTCCCCAGCACAGCCCTGCCAGGCCCCCAGACCCGGCACTCCCTCCCCTCACCCCCTGGGGACTTGGGGACCCACCGAGATGCAGGCCAAGGCCAGCATGGTCACTTAGCCTTGCCCAGACTGTCCACCAGAGTCCATCACTCCTGAGGCTTTTGCCTTGTCTGGTCTTGAGAGCTTTTCTCTTTTAAGTTTTTGCTTATTTATTTTTCTTTCATTTTAATTTTTGGCTGCAGAGGGCTCTGCTTATCAAATCCTACTGTTACATAAAGGGACGACTGGATACCTGGGAACTAAGCTCTAAGGCAAAGGCCAGCAACCGAGACCCAGCAGGTGGGCTTCCTGTTTTGTTAATAAAGTTTTATTGGAACACATCACGCACACTCAGTTACACGTGGCTGAGTCGGCTTTCCTACGGCATTGTTGAGAATTGATAGCTGAGACCTGCTGGTTCTAGAAGCCTAATGGTATTTACCGTCTAGCCCTTCACAGAGAAAGTTTGTTGATTCCTGCTCCACAGAGTTAAACACCCAAAAGGTCATGAAAAATGGGTGGCAGACCAGGAAGTGCCTGTGCAACGCACATCAACACCTGGCTGATTTTCATCATATGCAAAGAGCTCCAATAAAACAACAACCACACACACAACACACACGAACCCTAACATTTAAAAAAATGAGACTTAAAAGGCACATGACCCAGAAGGACTGCCAACGACCAGTAAGCCAAAAGGAACGCTCTGCTTCACTAATGTTGAAAGCAACACAGTCAAGAGGGACACGCCACGTCTGTGTACACAGTATCTAAGGTGCCACGTCAACCAGCCCTAGCTCATCTCCACGACCGTTTCCTGCCCAGTGCTCTCCTGGGCCACAGGCAGGGCCCCTCGGCCAGTCTCAGGAGCACAGAACGGGGTGGGCCACAGCCACAGGCCTAGGCTCATCCTGCCCTGCAAGGCGCTGGGGCTGGGACTCACCCTCTGCCAGAGAACTGGGGGCAGGAACCAGGGAGGGCGCAGGGCCGCCTGACCCAGACCATGGCCCCACAGCCACCCGCTCTCTCTGGAGGGCTCCTCCCTCACTGTGTGTCCCCTGCAGGATGAGAGATCCCACGGTCCTCCCAGCAGGGCCGGGAGCCCCTGGAGTCTCCCTGTGGTTCTCCCTGCCTCTCGGGCCACCTGGCGGGGCCCCACTAGTGAAGGGAAGAGCGAGGCCACAGGAATGCACTGGCCCCCGAGACGGCCGCATCCGGGTCTGCTCAGAGCCTTGACCCTGGGGGCCCAGGGTGGGGTGCAGGCTCCCGGCCTTGGATCCACTCCTCTCACAGCTCCCAGGGGAGTGGAGGCAACCTGCCCAGGCCCCGCCGGCCCGGAGCTGATCCCCAGCCCCAGGGAGCCGTCTCCTGTCTACACGGCCAAGCCCTGCTCCTGCTCACACACCCTGCCCCTCCTGGACGTCTTCCGGAGTGCCTGCCCTCACCACTGGCCTCTTCGTTTCCTGGACCCTTCTGCTCTTGCCCACGTGGCCTGGGTAATGGGCGTGCCCCAGAGCTGAGCTCCTCACCACTGTCCTGGGGGAGAGCTGCTTCTGGTGAGACGGCAGGCCGCTGGCCACATCACTGCCTGGCCCACAGGCCTCCCTGCTCTCTCTGTCTGGACATGCCAGCTCCATGTCTACTCTTCACCTCTGCAAGTTCATCACTGCCTCGGGGCCTTTGCACAGGCTGAATTTTCTGGCTCCTTCCTATCATTCCTATCCCAGCAGCGTGGCCCCTGCCGAGATGTGAGGCTGTGACCTTGGGGCTGTGACCTCTGCTCCTGCTCTCCCTGCTCCGCAGCCCTGTCATCCCTCATGGGGTCGACAGCGGAGGGCCACCGGACTTGAGTCCTCCAGGACTGCTCCCTCTGCAGGCCAAAGGGAGGGCCCCTGCCTCTGCCAGGATACGGATGCCCTGGTCAGCGGAAAGATGAGAGCCTCCTCAGGCGGCCTCTGCGTCGGGCACCGCCAGAGCACCCCGCTGTAGTTGTGGGCTCCTTCAGTAACCAGCCGCGGCTAACACAGGCCTGTCAGAAAGCTCAGGGAAGACCTGCGGGAGGACTTCCCCTGGTAGTTGCCAGATCGCAGAATCGCAGCTGGGAAGGGACTTCCAAAGATACCTGCAGTCCCCCTCCCACCTGACCCTAAAGTCTCCTCCAGGGAGGCCGCGTGGCCCCTTCCCGGTCACTGCTGGAAGCTGGGGATATAAAGAGGCAAGCACAGCCCACCAGGAACCCCAGGCTAGGAGCCCACAAAGACTGTAAGGTCCCCAAGAGTCCCCTGCCCAGCCTTCTAGGAGCTGGATACTTTATACACATCACCTCTCTGCAGTCCCAAGGGAACTCTCCCGGTCTGTGATATTTTTAACCCCAACTTGGCAGGAAGGACCTGAAAAGAGAGGTCAAGGCCCTTGGTGGAGGCTGCAGGGACAGGAGCTGGCCTTGGTCCCAGTGCTGTGACATGGAGGGGTCTGTGAACAGGGCCTCAGCCACTGGTGTGGAGGGCAGCAAGGAGGGGCTGGAGAGGCCTGAGCCCAGAGCCTCCCGGGGGGATGAATGTCCCCACGGATTGTGAAGGGCAAGAGAGAGAGGCCGGGGTGCTGGGAAGGGAGGCCAGCGGGGCCAGGCTGGGGACAGGACAGGCACAGAGGCCTCCTGAGTCACGGGAGAGGAGAAATGCACCTGTTAGAGGTCGCTGGGATGCCCAGAGCTGGGGCGGGCTCAGCCAGGGCCTCCGCCGGGAAGATGGGAAGGCGGACCTGGTCATTCCGGGCGCCCGGCAGGCCTGGGGCAGGTTACACAGGGGCACACCCTGAGCCCAGCCGCTCCACAGCTGGGTGAGTTCCAGACCTATCCTCACCACCAAGCAAATTCCAGAATATTCTTTCATGGGTGAGAGGGAGAGAAACGCTGGTCCACAGGGAATTTGCAATGGCTACAGGGACTGCTTCTACGCAAGGTCCAGGTGGCAGGGGTCAGGGAAACCGAGAGGGCAACGGAGCCACCGTGGGGTAGCAGAGGCTCCGGGAGGTGGCAGGCAGAGCTCCGTCGTGAGCACAACAGTGTCTGGGCGCCTCGGAGGGGTCTCCCACGGGCCCCTCAGGCCTTCGCATTACAAGCTCTCGTGAGGGTCAAGTGCTCAGAATCCCCTCCCTGGGAACCTCTTCATGTCATTGAAGCTGCACACGCCACGGGCCTTGCTTGGCCCAGAGCATGTGCAGAGTGTCAGGGTGAGTTCCGAACCAGGATCTGCAGAGCTCTGCACACCTGTCCCTCTGGGAGCAAAGCCGCTGGTCTGTGCCACGAGAAAAACATGCTTCAGAGAGCTGGGACTGTCCAGTCCAGGCCAACTCGAATGGCAGACTAGACGTGAACAGCAGACCCAGGATATCAAGAGGCCCTGATGCCATATTGTGGTCTTTGTTACCCAGCAAAAACCGCCCGATACACCTCCTCTGCCCAAGCACTCCCACCTTGGCTCTTTCCAGCCCCCGTCCAGGAGAGCCTGAGACAATGGCATACCTAACCCTAAGCGTCTAGTAATAGTGGAAGAGTTATCATCATTCCAATTTTTCACATAAAAATCTAGAACAGAGAGTCTAAGAACTTGCCCAGTGTCACCCAGCCAATGAAGGGCAGAGCTAGGCGGCCAGATGGACCCCTGGAGCACCAGGCCACACGAGGGCCAGCAGGTGACACTGGCAGTCTGCAGATGAGCAGATCCTGCTGCTTCTCCAGCTCCCATGAAGTAGCTGTCCCTGGGAAGCTGCCTGGGCACCGGCAGCCTGCACTTCGGCCAGCGCTCGAGCTGAGGACGCCCCTCTGCAAACATGGCAGGTCCGCCGGCCCTAGAACCTGGATAGGGACCTTGCCCTCCACTCTTCAATCTGCCCTCTCCCATTCCCCAGCCAGCGCTGGTGGCAGATTGCTCTGGATCAAGAGAAGGAGAGACGGGAAGAGGGGGTAAAGATAGAAAGGAGACACTTTGCCTCTGTTTGGCTGCAGGTGCCAAGCCAAAGAACAACCTCGAACTCGTGAATAAAGCTTTTGTTAGAAATCATCCAACCTAGCCTCTAGAAATGCTGTGTGATCTTGGGTAAACAACTTCTGTCTCTGTGCATCATTATCCTCCTCTGGGCCAAGGGGTTGGAGGCAGTGGAGTGAGACAGATCCACTCCAGGCTCCTGTGGCTCTGAATCCTTTCCATTATCTGTGTCAGCTGGCACGGTGGCTATAAGCAAGAACCCTGGCATCGGTGTGTCAGGGTTAAATCACACTTCGACAGAGCTGCTGGTGGCCTCAGACAAACAGCTCTTCCGTGGTGCAATTTGCCCCGCAGGAAACGCGGATGATGATGATGTCCACAGGGCTGTGAACCACTCGGCTGACCATTCAGTGAGATGGCGGTGCACACTCTTAGGAGAGCTTAGTGCCAACCCCGGCTCTGCAGGCCCAGGTCAGGGCTGCACCCAAGCTGCTCACCGCTCAGGCCAGCCTGCCCCCAAGGTTGTGCCCGCAGCTCAAGGACTCCACCGCTCCTGGCCCTGCCCATCGGGCCATCACTGCTCCTCTGAGAAGTCAATCCAGACGGGCCCTGGATAGGGCTGCAGCTGCTGCCAGGAGCCAGGCATCCAGATGTTAAGGACGGAGGCTGAGCCCGAATCCTCCCCCTGGCCACCCCCCGGAGACCACGCCTACCCCCACACGGCTCCCTAAAACATTCCAGAACAGTGCGCCTGGAGGAGAGGACTTGGTCTGACCCCCAAGACCTTAGGGCTGGGACCATATTGTGCTCCACAGGAAGGAGCCACCGACTCACTCCTGCTCCTGATTTGCCCTCACGGGGGCCAGCACGGAGCCAGGCACTGCAGTGTGGAGATGGGCACAGGGCAGGCTGTGCCTGGGGGGCGTCCTGGCTGGCCACAGCACCCTGCTGCCGCTGTCAATGGCAAGGGCTCTGGGCACAGGGTCATGTCCATCCTCTCTGCTCAGAGCCCTGCACGGTGTCAGGAAGATCATGCTCTGGTGGCCGATGGGAACTGGCCAGGACAGGCAAGGGGACATCTGACCCGAGGGATGCTGTTCAGATGGAGTGGGGTGGGGGTGGCAGGGTGGGGGGCTGCAGCCGACGGGCAGGGCCAGGTGTCTGGGCTTGCAGGCTGAAGCCTGTCGTGAGGGGTCCCCCTGTGGCAGGAGCAGAGCTTCCAGGGAACGGCTGTCCAGCCTGTCCAGTGGCCCTGCGGCAGATGACACAGTGGGGCAGGCCCAGTCCTGGACCCGTGGGATTTAGCATCTGGGGCAAGAATCTACCAGGTCACTGCCAGGCAGCAAGTGAGCCGTGTTCTGAGGAAGGGAGAGGAGGATGCTTCGAGGGACGGGGTGACAGCTCTGCAGGGAGGGACGGCATCCCAGAAGGGCCTCAGGACGTTCCTGGGCAAAGGGGCAGGGCATTAGGATCAGGACCAGCCCCGTCCCATTTGGAGGGATGTAAAGTGGAAAGGTCTGGCAGATCACGAGTCAGCCGGGCAGTAGGACAGGCACCCATCTGCCGTGGGGACGCCACACTAGGGGTCCTATGGGGTGCCATGGAGTCAAGGGCAAGGACTCCAGGCCCAGCAGCGGGCTCAGGGGCCATTTCCCAGAGAAGCCCAGGAAATCAGCAAGCAGTGAGTGACAGGTCCTAACAGGCGTCCAGTAGGGGACACTGTGGCCCCTGACCTGCCCGTCCCTTCCTCTCTGACCCACCCGCCCTCCTCTGGCCGCCCCCTCAGCCCCCGATGCTCAGGTTCACCAGGACCCTCCTCCCGTCAGTGGGTGGCTGTGGCCTCACTCTGCCTGCTCTCCCGGGACCCTCGTGGGCAGCTTCCCCTCCCCAAGCCTCTGCTCCCTCTTTTTGATGTGGCCAACCCCCCACCTCTTTCTCCTCCTCTTAGCACTTCCAGTGTCCCCCAGAGGGGTGTGGCACCCCAGCTCTCTCAGCCCTGCTGGGTGTTTGTCAGGGGCCAGCCTGGGCACCCAGAATTCCCCCAGGTGGCCTCCGGTCACTGTGGTGCAGGCAGGGAGGCGGGAGGAGCTGCCTGCAGGGGGCCTCCTGGGCCAGGGTGGCCTCTTCCCTTCCTTTGTCCCCTGCGTTTCCAAAGCCTAAGGGACCACGGCTGCCTTGGTCAGGCTCACACTGGGAGCTTCCAGACAAAAAGCCCTTCTGGAAAAGGACGCCAGTGTGAGGTGGCCCTGGGGCTTTCCAGGGAAGCCTGGCCAGAGCAGCGGCCTTCCTCTTGGATTCTGTGGTGACTGGCCAGCTCTCCAGCAGGCAGCCGAGCAAGCACAGCTCCTCCCCCCGCACAGAGGAGGCTGTGGGAGAGTCACCAGGCCCAGATCCAGGCTCTAGGAGGCCAGGGGCAGGGCTCCGTAGGCCCTGGAGGCCCAGCAGCTGGGCAGTTATGCACCACTGGTGCCCTGGACGCAGTGGGGCTGTCACTTTGGTTTCCCTCATTCTGGGCGTGGGGGACAGGAAGCTGCCTTAGGAACTGGCTCTTAAATATTCCAGTTCTCAGAAATGACACGGAGTGGGTGGCTTTTGCTGGAGTAGCTGGGGAGATTGTAATGGCTTTAGTGCATGTGTCGTGTCTGTGAGGCACAGAGTATAAACGCACTTGTGTGCCATCTACGGCATGCGGGCATGCATGCAGTCATGAGTATGCGTGTGCACAGGCGTGTGCCTGCAGCCTGCATGGGTAGCATGTGGATTCAGGTACACAACTTACCCAGCCCTTCCTGGGTCCCCTGCTCTGAGAGCTTCCTAATATTAACTCATTGAACTCTCCTCCTCCTCCTGAAGCAGGTACATCATCCCGCGTCAGAGGGGATGGGAGAGAAACACCAACCAGCCAGGGCTGCCTGCTTGAAAAGCCATGTTCTCAATCACTGTTTGGAATTTGTGCCCCAGCACCGCAAACAGACAAGGAAAAGAGAACAGTTCAGGGGGCAGACTGTGGTCCAGGCACCACGAGGGGTCATTGCGGCCCTCTGCGGAGTCCAGTGTCCAAGCTATCTTCACGAGGGTGCCCAGACAGTCTGTGCTTTCTCTCATCCTGGCGGCACATGACGTGTCTTCACGACAGGCTGAACACGGGGCCGCCATCCTTCATGTCAGTCGCTGAAGGGGTTTGCAAAACCACCCTTCTCATGAGTGGTTTTTGTACTTATTTTTCATCAAAACGTTACTTCTGTTATCATATGGTGGATTTATTATAATTTTTTTAAATGATGCAATAGAGATTTCAATAATTTTCCAGTTTTAATATCTAATATGATACATACAAATGGACATGAGTCGTGGGGACAGGCTGCTTGGGATGATCAAGCACTGTGTAAGGGGTGGTTCTGGGGCCCGTGCCGTGCCACGCATGCTGCCCTCCACTCCACATGTCCTGGGCGTTTCCAGAAGGCGCCTGGCATTTGCTGCTCTTCCTGCAGAGCATAAGGCTGTCCCTTTGGCAGGAGGTGGAGCCTGGCTGACCTCAGTGCTTGGACCTGGCAGTAGCCTGCCCCTCTGCAGTGCGTGTGGGGCGGGAGGGGCCATCTTTGAGCAGAGGAGCAGGCCTGGGACAGCACCTTCTGCCCGCTCCTCACTCTTCTCATGTACCTTTAACCCAAAACCCAGGGACAGGCCTGCAGCAGGTGTGAGCGGCTGGAGCTGCGTGAAGCTCCCTGTTGGAAAAGGACTCGAAGGGGCCAGGGGCTGTGGCTCTCTGGATTCCCACTGGGCACTGGAGGGGATGTGGGAATAGCCCGGTGGCCCTCTGACTATCATGGAGACCTGTGGTCCCTTCAAATCCTGAAGGTCAGTGAAAGTCCTCTGCTCTGTGGCACCCAGGGGGGGACCAGGGCCAAGGATCTCCAGGTGTGATGGACACCTGGAATGGTACAAGCCTTGTTTGCACTATTTTCCGCCTGTGGATTACCAACACCCCAATTTTGCAAATGTATTTGAGGTGAGCCAGATTCCAGTCCTGTCCCCGCACCATCTGCTAGTGCTCACCCCTCCCCCAATTAACACAGTAGCTCCCCCCAGACGAGGGACACGAGGAAAAGGCTCTTCAAACCAGGAGCCAATCCCCTGCCCCAACTGTCTGACCCAGCACTGAGGCCCCCTCCCCGCCCAGGACGCTGGGCCCATCCCAGATCCCCCTGCTGCTGTGGGGTCTCCCCCCAGTCTCTTTGGCTCCTGCCCCTGACCTCCCTTCCACAGCAGAGTCACAACTGGCAACAGGTAGCCAGAACCCTCCGGGCATTTTTGGTATCTCTCTTCGGGGAACTGTCCAAGGACAGGGTTCAAATAAAGGGAAACACTCCAGGCAGCACGTGGCCATCGACTGACGGGTTACGCTTCAGCGTGGAAGGAGCGTTACTTAAATAAGCCAGGG
The DNA here is from genome assembly GCF_052094955.1 of Ictidomys tridecemlineatus. NCBI lineage: Eukaryota > Metazoa > Chordata > Mammalia > Rodentia > Sciuridae > Ictidomys > Ictidomys tridecemlineatus. Next base: position 8,543,032 of record NC_135483.1, on the reverse strand, counting down.
CCACTGGACAGGGTGTCAGACAACCCCACAGGATAAGGCGCAGCACAATTGCAGGAGCACCCCCCGAGGGTCCCTCCTTGACCCAAGTACGGGCTTCAGTGGGAAGGAGACAGCCCTGGCCCCTGGAGGCTCCGTTGAGGGGCCATCTGGAAGGCTGCTGAGTACAGGGAGCCAATTCCACTCCAGTGGACCATCTCCCAGCCCCAAAGCCTTCCTTCTTCCTCCCCGGCAGCCGGAAGCCCCGAGGCCCACTGGAGTGCCCACAGGAGGGAGTCCACCTGGAGACCGTTGGGCAGCATGGTGACGCGTCTTCCCCACACAGCCTCTCGCACGTGGGCCCACGGCTTGCCAGGTGGGATGAGTGTGCTGCCTTCGGTTCCTCCCCTCCCGCCCCTGGCCGGGCCATTGATTCAGAAAGGGCAGTGGGCTACCGGGCACTGTGTGTTGGCTTCACTTAATGGGAGGTGGGGAGACTCCTGTACCCATGGCGGGCACTCTGACCCACACGCGGAAGGCCCAGGGAGGGGACTCTCCCACAACCAAAGGACCCCGAGTCCACAGACCCGGGACCCTCTCCGTTCCAGTTCTCCAAAACTGGAGGCAGAGGGGGGAGGAGGTGTGGAAGGCCAGCTGGCGCCTGAGACAGGATCCCGAGGCCTGCCCAGCCATGTTTCTGAAGCCAGCGGCTGGGCCAGTTCTGTCGAGGAGGCAGGTGGACCAACTGGGCTGCCTCTGGTGGACACACTCAGTGGGGAGGACGCAGAGATGCTCCTGACCCAGTGTTTCCTCTCTAAGTCCCGAAAAGAGGAAGCACAGCCCCCACTGCCCAAGGGGCCCCGCACAGGGCCACCCACGCAGGACAGTATGTGTGCCCTGTGAGCAAGGGCGCCGTGATGCCAGGGGACTGGGCAGATGCAGGAGCGGCCCTGGATGAGGGGGGGCATTCCCAGAAGAGGGGATATGTGATCTGACAGGCAGGTGACAAGATGACGCAGCAGGACCAGAGCCCTGCAGATGGCGGATGGCATAGCAAGCCACACAGGCCCTTCACTGGGAGGGGAAGCTGCTTGGGGCACAAGGACATGTTGATTTCTATTCCCACAGCCACCCCTGTGCCTACTGGTCCCGTTGGTAACACGGGCTGTTGGAGACGCTGTGACCAGAGCTGGCTAGGAGGGGGCCCTGGCTCTCGTCCTTCCAAATCACTGGGTCCCACTACAGCGAGGCCCATGCCCACCCTAACAATCTCTGTCATTTATTCAGCACTTGCTGTGTGTCACCTGCCATTTAACCCTCCAGGAGCCCAGCAGGTGAGCATTCTCTTCTCCTTTCTAACAGATGGGGAAACTGAGTCTGAGAAGTGAAATACTGGAGAGGAGCAGAGGAGAGGGGCACCCCAGGCTTGCTCTGGAACCCTCGACAGGTCATACACCCATCTCCCCCGGGGTGTGGGGTGGGCCCCATTTCATAAGAAAGCAAGGTGTCCGCCGGGTGCAGTGGCGCACTCCTATAATCCCACGGGTTTGGGAGGCTGAGGCAGGAGGATTGTGAGTTCAAAGCCAGCCTCAGCAATGGTGAGGCACTAAGCAATTTGGTGAGACCCTTGAAGCCAGATTTAAAGTTAGGTAGTTAGTGTAGTTAGGTAAATCGGGTCTAATACCGAGTGAAATCTAAAATGGAGGCCATGCTGGGAATGACTCAGGGAAAACATAGAGGACAATTCATGGAATGTTAATGAAGTTCCGAAAAGGCCCTAGGCCAAAGTCCACCTGGAAGAAGTGTTAATGAACAGCCCCCAACAGATTTGAAGACAGCCCATCCCCAAGAAATGTTAATGAACAGCAAACTTGAAATGCCCAGATTACTTCTTTGGCCCACCTGTGTCCCAACCCTTCCCACCTACATTCCATCACCAAACCTATAAAAGGGGGAGAGACAACCGCACTTCCACGGATTCCACCTTCTGGGTCCCCTTCTTCCTCCGGGAGAAGTCTTTTCTGCTGTCCTTTAATAAACTTCTAATCTCTACTCTGGCCTTGCCTCGGCGCGTGCTTCTTTGGTGTTATTCTTCAACATCGGGGAGCAAGGACTCGTCACCGGTCAACAGCGGTAACACCCTGACTCTAATAAAATACAAAATTGGGCTGGGGATGTGGCTCAGTGGTCCAGTGCCCCTGAGTTTAATCCCTGGTACTAAGAGTGAACGAGTGAGAGAGAGAGAGGGAGGGGGGCTGTAGGTGAAGGTCCTGAACTGGCAAGCAGCAGAGTCAGAATCTGAGGCCCATCACCCCACCAGCCCAGCAGCCCCCCAGGGTTGGACCTGGACACCTGGGAAGGTGCTCACTGCTGCTGGCTGCTCTGGCTCCAGTGTGGGGTGCCCGCCTTTCTAGAGGACAGTACTGAGGAGCTCAGATGTGCCTCAGCCTCCAGCCACTATCCGAAGAGCCCCCGAAGCCCTGACCGCCTGCTGGACCCCGAAGTCTTCTACACATGAGCCAACAGGAGCAGGGGAGGTGGGCGTGAGGGCGCCCGAGACCCCAGGGCTGTGGGAGTTGTCCTCGGTGCAGGCAGAGGGAGCGGAGGAGGCAGGGAGCAGCCTGCGGGCTGGACCATAGCCATGACCACAGAAACCACACTTCTGACTTGCCACTGTATCCCCGGGCTAGGGAGGGGACATCACGGCGTCCTGGTGAACGAGCCTGTCCCAGGGTCTCCAAACCCACTCCATTAGCCCCAAGTCAGGAAGCCAGGAGTTAAATCCCCTGCTCTGAGCACCAGTATCCCCCTGATGGCCATTCTTCCAGCCCCCTGGGTCTGCTAGGCCCTGCAGGTCCAGGTGCCCAGAGAGACAGCATTCACAGCTACCCTGCAGCCTCCAACCTGGGTGGTGACAGCCAAAGGTGACAGCCAAAGCCCCCTATCGCTGCTCCACCCTCTCACCCGCACTCCCCTTATCTGGATCTTGCCTCTTGTTTGAAATTCACACCGTTGTATTATTTTTCCTCAAAGAGGCCTTACAAATTGTAAAAGCTTCAGGCCCCAGAACCAGGACTTCACCTGCACATGTCCTAATTAAGTTGTCTGTTTTTCCTTTTAATCATGAAGATTTTGAGGACATGGCCCTTGTCCTCTGGTGCTCAGCAAAGTGACACAAGGTGCTCAGGGATGCTCTGATCGGGGTGAGAGAGGGAATCAATGAAGGGGAAGGGAAGCATCCCAGTTCTCTCCTCCGGTTTGCTCAGGCCGCTGGGACCCTGCCTTAAGTCCCCAGCTTGTAGCCTCCTCCACCCAGCCTCAGACATTCCAAGGGGCTCCCCGTTCCCCTCTGTTGCCGCTGCTATTTCTCTCTTTTTAAAGGTTATCAAAAAGGGAAATTCCACCAGCTCCTCCCTGCCACTCTGGTCAGCAGCAGGAAGCCCTCTTATCTCACTGGAGGCCCCAGCTGCTGTCTCTGTGCCTGCTGATAACACTTTCTTTTTTTAAAGAGGAAATGCCTTGAGTTCTGAGTGGCCCTGCCCAACTGTGTCTAGGAGAAAACAGGCCTGGCCACAGCCTGCCCACAGGGAACAGCGTGTCCGGCTGACCTCTGAGCAACATGTAACCTCTCACCAGCAGTGGGGTCTGGTTCCAGACACCTGACACAGCCCGCTTCAACCACACCTGGCTGTGTCCTCCGCCTGCCCCCTCCCTGCCACTCAGATGCCTGTGTTTCCTCGTCCCCATCCCCAGCCCTGGCGAGGAGTTCAGCTCCCTAGGATTGGGTCAGATCTGAGCAACACTTATTGATGACACATGAAGGGGCTGGCCGCTGGCCCACGCACATGCTGCCTGCTTCTGCCGGTCCCAGTGGTACAGATGTGTTAAAGTCAAGGCTCTGCCAGGAAAACCCCAGGGCACAAGAGGAAACGCTCTTGCTGGCTCACAGAGAGGCGGGTTCTGGGGCCACGCCCTAACTCTGAGGCAGGGCTCTGCAAACAGAGCTGCAGCCATGCACCCTCTGCCTGGAAATGCTCATGACACATGCAGAGCATCGCGTGCGTTCACATGCCGGGTGTCTGCACACAGCTCCGTGGAGGACTGAATCAGAGCAACAGAGACCACACACAGGGTTCTGGGAGTGAAGGACCCTGTGTCCCAGGAACATGATTCAGATGGCCTTGCCACCATGAGAGCCAGAGAGACCGGTGGAAAAGCCCTTCTCCACCTTCTGCTCTGCTTTACTCCTGAAACATGGTGTATTCCCGGGCCTGCAGATCAGAGGCTCACTGTGGGCTGCCAGTGTGACTAGGTGTGCAAGCTGGCACAAGTCAGTCAGCTTCCCAGAGCCTCGGGTTCCTCATCCATTGGCATCAGCGGTAACAGCACACGACACGGCGTCTGAGACAGGGCCTGATCCACAGCTTAGTAAGTGTGGTTTCTGGGGGTGTGCAGTTGGGAATGGGAAGATAGCTCAGCCCCGAGACAGGTGTAAATTTCAAGAAAGTTCTCAGGGCAAACACACGGTTTTAACATATGGGTAAGTGAATGTACAAATGATGGAGATGACGTACATGGTTAGATATGGGAATGTGGGTAGGCGCGGGCCCTGAGCCTTCTCCCCTACACCCCGATTCTGTCTGCTCAGAGGGCCTAGCAATGCCACCCCAGGAGGAACCACTCTCCCAGTGGCTGGATCTCGGTTTCCAGACACTATTCTCCACTGGAAGGATCCGAGGCCTCTTGACCAAATGCCGAGTCCTCAGAAAACGAAGGCCGTTTTCAGATCTAGATCCACAGGGCAAGAGCAACAGAGCCTCTTGTCATCAGCGGAGCCTCTGCCTGCCTCTTGCTAATCCCCAGGCAACCTGAGGATGAGGAAGCCAGCACCTGTGCCCAGCTGGGGCCTTTGCCCAGACCTGGTGGCCACCTGGAGATCTCTCTGGTCCCTCTTGGGTCCTTCAATCAGCTCTTCTGACCCGCCTCTGATTCTGGTTATGCACCAGGTGGAACCTCCTATGGTGCCCCAAGTCCTGTCCCATCCAGGAAGCTGGGACGCCAGCCAGGTCTTCCGTGTAAACCTGGTCATGTGGCCCCTCGGTGGCGTGCTCCCTCACAGCAGGTTCAGGGGTGACGCGTAGCCCGTTTTGTCTGCACTCGTCCTTCCTCCGGCTTCCAGGACTCAGAGCCGCCCTGTCCTCCGCTTGCTTCTAATCTCTCCGCTCGCTTCTTCACGCTCATGAGCGTGTGGCCTGGCTCACTCCTTCCCAGGAAGGCTTCCCGGGCGTTTGGCCTGCCTGTGACCACAGCAGGCTCCAGCTCCAAGCTCTGCTCTGTCCCCTACACAAAACAATAAGCCCCAAGGCCCTGTGCCTCACTTGACGGGCAGAGACCCGGGCTCCCCAAAGGGGTTTTAAGTCATTCCATGCCTTCTTGAAGAGACAGGGGCGGAACAGTTGCCCGGCAGGGGCGGCCCTGTGTTCAAACTCCAGAGCCACGGGGCTGGGGGGGAGGGGGAGAAAGAGGAAGAACAATTCTCACCAATGATCACACAGAAAACAGCCACAGAGGCCCTCTCACCCACCTTGGTGGCCTCCACGGGTACAACTGTGCCGGAGCTGGGTTAGGGACGTGCAGAGGAAAGTGACAGGTCCCAGGGTGGTGACCATCTTCTCAAGCCATGTTCCATGAGGATAGAAATGTCCCTGATCCTCTCTGACTCATGTGGTGGCCACCAGTCCCCATGTGGCTACTGAGCACTTGAAATGTGTGACAGAGAACTGGTATTTCATGGCCTTTACTTTTAACTATTAAAATTGAAGCAGCCACAGATGTGGGGCTTCATGGGGAGAGCTCAGCTCTAGACGGGGTGGGCGCCCTTCCCCTGTCCAGGACCCGAGAGCACCTACGTCAGGCTTGTCCTGGGCCCTGCTGCTGGACAGTGGAGACCCCGATGCCTGGACACGAGACGCGATGGGCCGGCTGATCTCCCTGCTGACAAATGGTCCCAAACCTCAGTGCCTTCCAACGCCGGAGCTAGGACTGCCCCTGACGCTGCGGGTCGGCGGGCCTCTCTCTTGGTCTGGGCAGCTTGGCTGGAGCTCCGTGGCTCTATTTATGAAAACAGGCCATGTTTTACAGCTTTCTCCAGAACACAGCAGACTGCCATGCCAGACCTCCTTGGGGGTGACAGAACATTATTAAAGCATGTTCCCACCCAGGTGTCCCCCATTATCTTGAGAACTCGCAGAGATGTCCTTGGAGGAACAGCCAGGCGGCATATGACCTTAGCAGAGCTGCATCGTCCCCGAGGGACATCACAGAGGACATGCACCTCTTTACGGAGTGTCCGGCCGAGTTACAGAGGCTGAGAAGCAGGGGAACATCTCCCCTCCCCTGAAACTTAATCCACAGAAAAATCTGGAAAGTCGCCTCTCACCAGCACCGGGTAGAGACAGTCGCTTTACTCAGCTGGCCGAGTGACTGTCCACCTCGGGCCCACAGGTAGAGTTGAGCCGGCCCAAAGCAGCACAGACGTGCTCAGCACAGCCTGGGAGATGCCGAGGCCCCCCACGGACACTTGGAGGGGGAAGACAGAGCTGAGCACAGGGGGAAGCGGGGAAGCAGAAGTCAGCCCTGACGCTCGTTCATCCCCAGCCCTTGTGAGACACGACTATGTAAAGGCGGCTGGCCACAGGCTTGTCCCCACCCCACCAACCACTGTCAGGTCACTCGGGCTCCAACAAGCACCCCTCTGTTCACGCTCACCGCAGGCACAGAGAGGGCCTGGGAAGTCCTGCCCAGGAGCTCAGGCGGGCGGAGGACACAGAAAGACGCACAGATGCTCAGGGCACTGGGCGCAGGGGTGGAGGGCATTCTGGAGAATGAAGTGTTCCAGCCAGCTTTCCGCCACTCCGACCAGAAGACATGACAACATAGAGGAAGAAAGCTGATGTGCCCATGGTTTCCGAGGTCTCAGTTCACACACGGCCAGCTCCACTGCTCGGGGCCCAAGAACATCAAGAATGTAGTGGGGGAGCAAAGCAGCTCAGAACACGGCCACCAGGAAACAGAGTCCTCGCACCTAGGACAAAACATAAACCCCAGAGACACGGCCCCCAGGGACCCACCTCCCCCAGCTACACCCTGCCCGCCTCTGTCACCACCCAGTTAATCCCCACCATGGGTCAGTCCACTGACTGGGTTAAGGCTCTCATAACCCAATCGTTTCACCTCAAAAGCTTCCTTGCATTGTCCCACACACGAGCTTCTGGGGTCTCCTCAGGTCCACACCATAACACTAAGGAATGGCGAACTCCGTCCCAATGGAAGAAGAATGGGAAGAACACATGACATTCACAGCTGCTGCTTGAGTGAGGCACAGGTGACGTGCCATTTGACAAAAGCAAAAGATTTAAGAGAAGTTTCTCCAATGAGCAGGTGAAGGTATGAGGTCAGGCCAAGGCCAGAGAGCAAGGGCTTGAGAAGACCAGCTGGCCACAGGAGCAACGCCGTGCCCGTCCTCAGGGGTCCCCTCCTGACGTCCCAGGGTCATCACCCCAATCATTCCCACATTTCACGGGTAGCTGAGGCTGGGAGAGCTTTTGAGAGTAAGCTCGTCCAGGATCACAGAGGCAGGGACAGCCAACGACAGCGAGAGAGACCATCGCCGTTCTGTCTGCACCGGAAGTTTCCAGCGTAACACAGCTGCAGTGGCCTCTGCCTCCCTCCCGACTTGAGCTGGAGTCCATTTCTCCGCCCCACAAATCTGAGCTTGCTGCGGCCAGCGGCACAATAGCAAAATGTGACACAAACAAAGGCTTTTACAAGAGTTTATGCATCAAGTTCCCTCTTCTGGCTGAGAATCATGCTCCACCACATTAGCAGGCCCGAGCCAGCCCCTCAGAGGATGAGGAACAGCGTGGAGACAGGCCACCAGCTGGCTGGGCCCCCACACCTGTTTGTGAGGCCATCAAAAGCAACAGAGCCCAGCCAAGACACACAGACCACAAGAAATGCCCACCGACCTCAGAACCACGGCAATCACAACTGTTTGCTGTGGTAAACACTGAGGCCTGGGGCTGCTGGGCTGCGGAGAAAGTCAGCTCACGTGACCAACAAGGGATGTCCATGGTGAGGGCAATGGCCACAGAGCATGTTAGGAAGGAGGGTCTGTGCTGGTGACTGGCAAGAGGAGGACTGGGGGCAAGGGCAGGAACAGGAGACTGCAGAGCTCTTTCAGGGGTGGGACCAACAGGCTTAGTGACCGACTGAGCCCAGATCTGTCTAAAGGCATCCTCTGGCTCTGGACCAGGCGTGCTGTTGACTGTACACAGATTTGCTTGGAGCTCACTGGTAGGAGCAGGATGTTTACATGGAAGAACTCAGAAGTGGCCACAGTGAAGGCTGGGCAGGTGAGCGTCTGGAATGGAAGGCTACGGGACCTAGGCTTTCTCAGGCCTTCGCCGCTGGAAGGGGAATGTCAGTGAGGGAATCACAGGTGGCCTCTATGCCACCTGCTCCAGGCCAGCCCCTCCCTTAGCAGCAGCTGGAGGGATCCCACCAAGAGTCCCCAGGCCCTCTTCCTCCCATTGCCAGCTCCCCGAGTCCCCTGTCCCTCTGCACTTTTCTCTCATTCTTCAAGTTTCAGTATAAATGGCACATCTCCAGGCGCCTCTGCGGACTCCCAGACGGGGCCAGCCAGGACGCTGTGAGTTCCCCGCAGCCCCCTGCCCTGCACAGCACTTATCCCTGGCCCGTGAACTCCACGAGGCACAGGGTGTCTGCCCCCCACACCACTGCGCCACCCCCATCCAGGCCCACTCTGCCACATGGGTGAAAGCCAGTGGCCATCTCTTGCACAGAGGAGGCAGAGAACAATTTAGGCATGGCAGCTGAGAGGTCTCCCTGGACGCGCCCCTTTCCAATTTCTCAGCCAGGTCAGGGCAGGTCAGCCTAGGCTGTCAAGGCCTCCTGAGCTTGTCTCCGTTTCACGTGCTCATCATCCTTCTTTCATTCAGCATGATTTACTGGGTGCCAGCATCACCCGGATCTGACTGTCGGGGGCCCTCAAGAGACTCAGCCCCTCAGGGTGAGGCAGCTGCAGCTCGCCATCACTGCACCCCTCCCACCCTGACTGCTCTTGCTTTCAGGTAGGAGGTGCTGATCGATGGCTGCTGAGTGAATGGAAGATGGAGGGGAACACACGACAGGGATCTTAGGACCTGGCAGGTTCACCATTCAGCAGAAGCCTGCACCTGAGAGTGGGCCTCACGTATGTGGCTTCTTACTTAATACTGGACGAGCACCATACTATAAAGACCTGCGTGTGTATACACCTGCGTGGGGACATACACCATGACTGTTCCACGGGGCACAGGGAAAGCTGAGGATTAGCGCAGCCCTGCTCCAAACGGAACCTCAGGCCTCTCACCCCCCATTGGCACCCATGCTCTTCCATGAAAGCCTAGAATCTCCTTGGAGCAAGGCATGATCCTAACCCACTTTTGCATTTGAGTTTTTTATCTGTTTTTAATTGGCAATTGCAACGGGTTCTAAACCCCAAGCGGTCAGCAGCTGGGGGGGTTGAAAACCTAGACCTGGAGCCAGGCGCAGGGACACACCTGTAGTTCCAGCTACTCAGGAGGCTCCAGCAGGAGAATGGAGACTCTGAGGCCAGCCTGGGCCACGCGAGCTCCAGCCTCCAAATTTAAAAACAAACAAACTAGGTCTGCGCAGGCCTGGGTCCCCACGTCTCTCACAGAACCGGGGCTGGGTACACGGAGAGGGCCCACGTACCCAGAGCTGGAGCACAGATTAAAACAAATTCAGCGTCTTTCTCCCGCCGTCCCAGAGCTGTCCTGGCTCCCTTTTCCTTCTCGTTCCTGATGGAGCCTGCCACCCTGCTGACAGCCTTCCTGCTCCGGCCTGAGCCCCGCCACCAGGCCTCTTTCTCCACAGGTCACCACGTCCCAACCCTTTCCAGGGAGCTTCCAGTTGGGAACAACCCTGAAGGCTCACTGCAGCCGGCTGAGACCCAGGAGCCACACGAGCGAGGAAATCAGACAGGCCCCATTTTCCGGGAGGGACTTTATGTGACTTGCAGAGACCACAGAGGAGGAAACCCAGTACCACAAGGTGGTTCCTCCAGAGAGGCAGGCCCTGGGTCACCCCGCCTCAGAGCGGAGCAGTGGACGGGCCGAGGGCTTAGACTCCAGCCTGCACCCATGGAGGCCCTTCACCTACCCCCTTCCCTTCTCCCATCCCACCCACAGCCACAGCCACAGCTCGGGACCTCCGCTGGCACTGCTGAGAAATGTCTCCCAGCTCCAGCTGGAGCACAGATTAAAACAAAGTCCAGGCAAACAAATCACAGTTATGTTCTCATTTCTCCTGCTCTGGACCCATAAAGCTTCCTTCCTTGACCCCATTAGTGCATCTGCCACTCACAGCCCCCTGGCGCCTCCCTCGGATGTTCCCTCCTACCACACGATGTAATGCAGCAAATCTCATCAGAGATTGGTTCTTCCATTTTGCTCCTTCTCTGGGTAGGACTGGGGACTGGGACTCAACTGGACAGGACTCCAGGAGGAGCAGGGCCAGTCTGCTTATTAAATCAAAGCCTTCCCCTCCAAGCAGAAAACCATCGGCGGAGTAACTGTGAACACGGAATCTGGCTGAACACTGGGGCACATTGTGAACTACAGGAATCTTTTGCAGAGGCCTGTGGGCATGTCATATTCCAAAACAGGGTGGCCGGCTTTTTAGGTGTGCCCGTGGGGAGGCCGGTCTGCTTAAACTGGGTGATTGACAGGAACAGCTTTCTCGTGGAGATTACTCTTTGGTAAGACACAAAGTCTTACCTACTCCAACTATTTTTCAGGGCTGGGATGAAAAATAAATGAATGAAATCACTTTCATAATAATGAAGTAAAACTGGTGGTGGAAACAGAAGATAACATTTTTAAGTGCTTCCTACCCCTTTGCTAGAAACTCGGTCTTTTGAACCCTACTCAGAAACTCAGTTAATCCTCTCACAGTGGCCCTTGGAGTGGATACGATTATTTTCATTATTTTGGAGATGAAGCTTTGGAGACTTGAGATCAAGTGCTTGCTCACAGTCATCTGGCTAGTAGTGAAGTGTAAACTAACTGCAAACCCAACCCAACTGTAAACCCAGAACTCACAGCTAACTGCAGGTGGCATCTGTCTCCGAGCCCTGGCCCAGGCTGTGCCAAGCTGTGTGCTCTGCCCCAATGGGGACCACAGTACATGGCTGGACTCTACCCTCAAGGAGCCCACCATGTGGGAGGGGGGCACAGGCTCAGATGCAAGGAGCCACGCACGGTCCCTGTGGAGTGCCGCGCACGCACACACACACACGGGTGGTTTCCCAATCAGAAGCGCCGTCCAGCCCAGAACATGATGCTGATGAAGAATGAGACCAACACAGAGCTGTCTGGCCGGGTCAGTTTGCAGGGAAGCTGACGCAGGAGTGGGAGTAGCCAGGGCGGACAGACGCTAAGCAAGGGGCAGGGCCGGCCAGGAGAGCCTGTGTGAGTGCCCTCCACCGTAGGACTGCTGGCCAGGCTCTGTGGGGGACATGGGGCCCGGGGACAGGGCTGATGCCTAGGGCATGGCGAAGCTGAGCAAAGAGTGGAACTCAGGGCCCTCCCCTGGATGCAGCTGCCCCCCTTCCCTGGAGGCCCAGGGGCTACAAAGGCCAGCAGCTGGTCTGAACCGGAAAGACAGAACCCCAAACAGGAAGCCTGTGTGCGTGGCCGGCTGGGAAAGCTGCTCTCCAGCCTGCAGTCTCCCTCCCTGAAAGCCTTCTTCACAATGAAGTGGATTTCTGGATCTGAAGGTCAAATGCTGAGGCCTGGCGGCGTTCCTGGGAGGCGTACAACTGACCACAACCACCCCGCGTTGACGGACAGGGCAGCTGACACCATGCTGAGCCTCCCTCTTCCCAGAAGCCCACTGAGGCTGGAAGTCTTGGCCCCGTTTCATAGATGTGGAAACGGGGGCTCCATAGTGTTCCACGGCTGCACAGAAATGGCCGACGTGAGGCTAAGCCAGGCTGTCTCGACACAAGCCCCCAGAGTCCCCAGGCAGAAAGCTCCACCATCATGGGTCTCCGAAGCACCTCTGTCCACTCCCCACGTCCCTCTCTTCACGACCTCTGTTTGACACAAGGAACCCTCCCCTTAGCTGTCAGTGCCTCTCAGCAGTGCCCAGCTGTGAGCAGGTACCAGCTGGGCAGCATCCAGGCAGGAACAAAACCGAAGCAGCCTGTCCCCTCGCGGATGCCACCTAGGATGTCACCCCATGTCCAGACGCTAGGCCAGGCAGTCACCTCTTCACAGCCTTGTCTTGCTCAAAGCCTGCTTTCTCGTCTGTAAAGCAGAAATGGTTGTGATGATGGTCATGGAGAAGACAGAGGGTGCTTCACCTTGCCTGCCACTCACAGGGGACAGACATGATAATGCCCCTGCAGGTGGCTGGCCGCTGGGTCACTGGCAAGTCACCAACTCACACAGAACCATGGTCTCCCTCTGCTGATGGGGAGGATAGAAGTCCCTGACCACCACAGTACCCAGATCAAAGTCTGTGACAGGTCAGAGCTGGCCTCTGCAGGGAACATCTAAGGGACCCACAGGGAGGGTCCAGAAGGATCTGGGCAGCATGGTGGTAGGGGCCAGGAGCAAGAGACGGGGGAGGAGCGCAGGGAGGTGCCTTATTCCTTCTGCAGCCCCCACCCCTCGAGCCCCGGCAGCGGCAGGCCTGCCCAATTGGCTGCCCCCCAGAACTGTGCAGCTGCTTCTGATCCCGAGGAAGGTGGAAGGAGAGGACCGTGGCCTTTGAGGACCAGGACTGTTCATGGATGATCTCCTGCTGGGTGCCAGGCGCCTTTCCAAAATTTAATTTCATAACCAATGAGAGTGAGGTGCACTGCAGACATCTTATTTCAGCATCTAAAATGCCCTTCCTGAGGTCAGCAGGCGGCTGGGGCAGCAAAACCTGGATGCATGTGCCTGCGCCAAGCTACTCCCGCAGAACAGGACCATCTGAGCCAAGTTCATACACAGCTGAGGCCCCTCCATCCGCCCTGGCTACCTGACAGGGAGGTTGAGGCAGAGGGGCCTCTGCCTATGAGATGAATCAAAGAAAAGGGGCTTCCTGAAGGGGCTGCCCACTGCCCTGCTGGTGACCAGCTCAGTGTGGCCAGCAAGGAGATCTCCTGCTGCTCTCTCTCTTTCCCCCAGGCCTGCTACTTGGCCACAATTCAGGTTTGAGAAACTTCGGGTAACACCTAGATTCTCCCAAGTGCTGGCCCCACCTGATTGCTCGGGTATCGGTCTGGGAGGGACCGTCATTGGAAAGTGGCGGATCCCAGTGCAGCTTGAGGCCTGTGGGAAGCAGAATGCTTCCTGCAGACATGGAGCCGCCCAGGCTTTGCCACCTGCTGCAGTCAGTCTGGCTGGAGAGGTCTGTCTGGCCTTCTTTCAATCTCCCAGCTCTGGACTGGAGGGACGGCCCTCCCCTCCCTGTCGTCCTGCGTCCTGATGTCAACCATGCGCCCAGTTCTCTAGGTCACCAGGCTGGGAATCCCCAAGTTGCTTTCCATTTTGAGATTCCAAGCACCAAAATACCAATCCGTCCTCACACCCAGGAGAGATGAAGTCACCACCGAGTCTCACCCTGGAGCAAATGTCCCAGACTCCCAGACGTGACTCACAGCAACCTTCACCTGGACTCCTGGAGGCACAGTCAGCCCTCGGGCCCATCCACTAATGGCGGCCACACTGACCGTCCTAAGCCATGGGGTTCCAAGAACTCACTCTGCACGAAAGAAAAGACAGACTGCTCCTCGTTAGAGCAAGAGCACGGTCAGGGGCCCCCTATTCTCAGGCCCTCTCTAGGGACTGCAGCTGTCAGCAGGTGTCCCCCTTCTTCCTAGTCCCAGTCTGCAGTCTGCCTTTTCTCTGGGGCTGTCCCCACTCTGCCCATGATGTCAACTCCCCCTGAAAAGAAGGGTGACATTATCCCTGTGCGGACGTCACTTGCCCCAAATCCCACTGCTGAGAAATGGTGGCCTGAGCAGGAGCCTGTCCTCTCCTTGGCCAGAAGTCCTGGCTGTCTGTCACCCTGTTCTTCAGGGTGAGCTGAAGAGGCCTGCAGGGGACTTGAGAGCCAGGCCCAGGACTGTCCTTCGTCAGCTGGGAGAGGGAGAGTCGAGTAAGGGCATTTGTTTTCTAGGCAAGTTCTGCCTCACTGAAGGAGGCAGAATCGTGTGCTTTGGAACATAATTTCCCGGAGAGGGGAAAGAGGGAAGGAAGGAAGGAGAGGAGAGGAGAAGAGAGGCGTGAAGTAGGAAAGAACTCTACTGACCGTGGAAATCTCGGGCCAAAGGACAGGGCTGACATCACAACCTGTCCCTGGTGAAGGTGACCGAGCATGCCACCACTAGCTGTCCTATTTATAACCCTCTGAAATGCAGTTCAGTGGGGGGGGAGGTGCTTTGTTCTTTGGGCCTCTTATCTGCTTCCCAGGGACACAGATAAGGGTGGAGGGAGGAAGGGGGAGGAGGCCAATAGTGCAACCAGTGCGACCAGCTACACTGGGTCCCCGACCCTTCACGACCTGGGACCTAAGTGTGTCAGAGGGAACCAGGGAGGCGATGGGGGAGAGTGGTGACCCCCACCTGACCACCCCCACCTGGGGAGCTTTGGGCAATGGCCACTCTGGGGAGGTGGCCAACTGACAGGGCACTAATGACACCATGGCCCTGTCGAGGCGGTGAAGAGTCCAGAAGGCACGGTGCCTGGCAGACCCTGGCAGGCAGGAAAGAGAGGACAGACACCAAAGGGCACAGACCGCACAGCCCTGCTCAGAGGGGCCGGGGGAGCTGCAGCTGCTGGTGTTCACGGGGGGGGGGGGGTCTTCCCGGGCACTGGGACCTGGAGGAGACCTGGCAGTGTGAGCAGGGCTGCTGCTTCAGCCCTGGGTGCAGGGAGGCCAGGGAGATGAGGCAGAGACCAGCTGGGCAGCCTGGTACAGACGCCAGCCCTGCGGAGGGTCCAACATCGGCCCAGTGTAAGGAAGGGCCCTGAGGTCCCGCTCACGTGCCGCTGCCCTGCAGTCCTGTAAGCTGCACACTCCCAGATGACGTTCCCTGCCTTAAACTCACATGGCCCTGGAGAGAGCTCACTGCCAGGAAGAGCATTCTACACCAGGGGTCCAAGGGCCACCACGTGGCATGGGGCAGAGAGCACCCCATCACCAGGTGTGTGCAAGCAGGTGTGGTGTAACCACGTGGAGTCTCATCCAGAAAAACTGCCCCAGGAGCCTGGGCAAGAGGGTTCTAAACGAGAATGGCGAGGGTGGATGGCAGGGGGTTACTCACAGCAAGTAATTAGCAAATGGTCCCAAACATTAACTCATTTGGTGCTCATTTCGCATCTCTTGGGAGCTCCATACTATTACGATCCCTATTTTATAAGTGACAAGGAACTGGACGCACAGAGAGAGTAAGCAATTTACTCAAGGTCACACAGCTAGAAAGTGGCAGAGCCAGGACTTTTAATAAAAGAATCACTGACTCAGTAGATGGCCATTGAAGTCTTGGAGTAGAAGGTCAAACAAGGGCACCGCTAAGGCTCTTTGCAAGCACTCAGATCTTACAGTTACTTGTTTCATGTTATCTAAACGTGCATCACCTATAACTTATCATTGAATTGACTCCCACAAGTCCAACCCACCCCATTAACACAGGTTTGCTCCCTCAGCTCTGGGAAAGGAGGGAGGCTCCCGTCCTCCATGGCAGGCACAGGTCCTGACCGTGCAGGGTGTCCTGAGTGTGAACAGGGCTCTGTGCCAGCCTGTGCTTCCTCCTGGCTGGGTATCTAGCTGTGGAGGGATGGCTTCCTGCAGAATGCTGGGTTCCGCTCCTGCCTGCTGGGCTCAGCCGTTGACGTCACAGGCAGACCCAGCAGCTGGCGAAAGCCTGGGGCCAGCTCTTGGGCCACCAGGAAGGGTCGATTTCCATCTCAAGTCCCCACCAGGAGCAGGGAGGGAGGACGCCGTCCGCCGGCCTGATCTCCCCCTCCTTTTAATTTCCTTTTCTGCCACAGACTGAGCTTGAGAATTTGAGATTAGGCCGCAGGAACACCCATTCACCCCCGAAAGACATTCTTGTCTGCGGCAGCGACACTATTCCCCGAGACCCTCCGCCAGGTGGTGGGATTAACAGTGCCTTCCGTTCCAGGAACAGGAACAACCACCACCCACCGTCCTCTCCATTGTGAAGATATTAAAAAGGAATTTTATAAAGTTGCAGCAGTGACTTTTACAATTCAGCTTACAAAACACAGGGTGCGCCCAGTAGGCGCCGATCTAGAGAGCAGGGTGAGTTCACAGGCCTGATGGCAAACTCACTATGGCCTTGGTGCTCCATCCGGGTCTCCAGCCCCGGGGCTCACCGTGTCCCTGCCTTCCTCAATCCCCAGAAACCAGGGCAACATCAAGAGCAGCATCTGTGATCAGCAATGTGGGATCCATGGAGATCAGCAATGTGGGATCCATGGAGATCAGCAATGTGGGATCCACTGGAGATCAGCAATGTGGGATCCACTGGAGATCAGCAATGTGGGATCCATGGAGATCAGCAATGTGGGATCCATGGAGATCAGCAATGTGGGATCCACTGGAGATCAGCAATGTGGGATCCACTGGAGATCAGCAATTTAGGATCCACTGGAGATCAGCAATGTGGGGTCCACTGGAGATCAGCAATGTGGGATCCACTGGAGATCAGCAATGTGGGATCCACTGGAGATCAGCAATGTGGGATCCATGGAGATCAGCAATGTGGGATCCATGGAGATCAGCAATGTGGGATCCACTGGAGATAGCAATGTGGGATCCATGGAGATCAGCAATGTGGGATCCATGGAGATCAGCAATGTGGGATCCACTGGAGATCAGCAATGTGGGATCCACTGGAGATCAGCAATGTGGGGTCCACTAGAGAACTCACTGTCTGGCGAGACCCTCACAGGCCAGGTGCATCCTCAGAGCCACCGAGAGGAGAGCAGGAGCAGACCCACTGGAGGCCCCGGCTTTGGAGCGTGAGGCTGTGGTCTATGACTGGGGAGTGGGCAACTGCAGAACTACCAGGATCTCCTTCCCAAAAGGCAGCCCACGATTGGGTCCATGGCCACGGGAGGACACGGGTGGGCCTGGCGTGCTTCGGGGGCTGGGCTGGTGCCTCCTAGAGAAGCTGTCCTGCCCACCGTGATGGGCACCCAGGGGAGGCCCTATGAATTCCACAGCGGGAGCTGGCGGCCTGGGCTCTGGACATTCATGGAAGGCCTTTCTGGTTCTGCCACTTTCTAGCTACGTGACCTGAATTTTGTGACTCACACTCTCCAAGCCTCGGTTTCCACATCTGTAAATAGGATCAGGAAAAAGCCCCAACACAGGTCTTAGAGGGCTGTTGTAAGAGAAAGGGCACTAGGTCAGAGGGACGAGAAGCCCTGGCCAGGGGAGCCGGCCACCTGGCCTGCCAGGGTGCGGAGCTGCTGCCAGCCCCGAGCAGATGGACAGGAGCCCAACAACCCATCCAGCCCCCTGGGCAGGTGAACTCCTAGGCCTCTGATAGCTTTCTGTGAAACTTTGCTCAGCGATTGCCCAGAACAACCTCTTGGCTCCTTTGGCTCATGAACTTAACCTCCAACAGCAGGCCTTCCCTGTGGCCAGGCGGGTTTCCCCTCCTCTCCCTCTCCTCCTCCCTCTCCTCCCCGGCCTCTGGTCTTTGGCTTTGGTCCCACCCAGCTGCTGACCCTTCTCTTGTGAGAAACGATTGATTGACATATAGGATGCGTACACAGAGGCAGGGCGAGCTGCTTAATCCAAATGCCCGAGCTCCTCCCTGACCTCCCGGCCCACTCTGATGGCCTGCTCACCAGCGGGGCCCTGGGACTAGCCTCTCTGGCCTACCCTGCCATGCCTGGGCTCTCTGACTCGCTAAGGCTGAGCTGGTCCCTTGCCAAGCCTGCTGCTGGTTCCGGCTCATCCGGAACATGGTGACATGGGCTGTGAATGGCAGTGTGTGCGCGTCTGGCTGCTGTGTCACTGCGATGACAAAGTTTGGATCCCAGGAGCTGGGCTTGGTTGTGTTTTTGTGCTACTGTTCTCAGGTCCCGCTAAGCAATGAGGGGAGCGTGGGGTGAGCGATGGGGCAGACATGGGGTATTGGGATAAAGCAGGGTGCTTCTGGGGCTGGAGGCCACACTTGCCCTTTCCTGGCCGCTGGCCTGGTACTGGGCAGGTCCTCCAGCAGAGCTTCCCCCGCACCTGCGCAGGAGGGAGGGGGGCGGAGGGCTGAGTGGCGTAATTTCAGGGATGCCACGTGGCCACGGGCTGTCCAAAGTGTGCCTCATTCCCTCCCCCAGAGTGGCCCAATAGTGAGGCCTGTGTGACCTTGCTAAAATCCAAGCTCAAACAGATAGCATCCTCATACATTTTGCTACTTTACAAAACAAAAGAGATTCATTTGGAGCCCAGGTCTTATTCTGGACAGTGGCGCGACCCTCGTTCCAGGCTAGCGCTCAGAAGAGCTGAGCAAGGCCCAGCGAGGGGCCGGCTCACACGTGCAGAGCGCTGTGCCGTCTGTTGCTTCCAACGTGTCTTAGCTCTGGCCACGGGGACCTCTGTCCTGTGGCAGGCTACAGGGCACTGAAGGGAGGAGGGCAGCGGAGTCCTTCATGACTCGGCCGGACAGTTCAGGAGATGTATCTTGGGCCCTGCTCTCGTCTTCTAAGGATCTAAGCAAAGGGTTGTGTGTGTGTTTGGTTTCTTTTCTTTCCGTTGAACCCTTTCATTTCTGAAAAGGCAAAATGCCCAATCAGATGGATTTTCCTCTTTCATTGGCAATTTTTTCAGGCTTTTGGGGCCACAAAACAATATTCTGGAGCCTTCCATCTTCTCAGAGAAGTAGCTAGGTTTGCTGTGGTTGGGTTTTTCTCCAGAGCTCTCTGCTAAGTAAATATGCAGGAAGGGAATTTTTAGCCGCTCTGGTCTATGAGTTCACTGTGGATTCAAAAGGATTCTGTTTTGTTTTGTTTGTGAAGCAGTAAAATTTATTTGAATGCTATCTGTTTGGGTGTGGATTTTTTTTTTTTAACTGTACCTAGTGACATTCCCAGAAAGTATTTGCTGAACAAAATGTGAACTTTCCAAAAGCCATTTGTGACGCTCTTTTCAATTCTGCCAAACAATTGGGAACTAATGCTCTTTTGTTCTCAGCTGTTCTGAATTTTAACTCTAATATTCTCTCAAAGGTTTACCTGGCTAGATATCTTCTATGTGTCTTAGAGGAGAAAATATACCCACACAGAGATAATCAGAATCACTGTTCCAAACATTCCCGGACTAACTAGGAGAGAGAAACTTCTGCCAGACAAATTGTCCAATGATAGCACTTGAATGTGAACAGACCAAAGGGCCAGGAGCACAGCCCACCCACACCACCCAGCTCAGGAATAAGAATGACCGTTTGCGGAGTACTCCTGAAGCCTCAGGATCCACGGGGAATTCCTAATGAAGACACTTGTCCAATTTCCATGACAACTGTACAATACTCCTCACGACCAAAGAGGACACCGAGGCACAGAGAAGGCAGGTGATCCGTTCACTGTGGGGGTAAGCCACGCACTGACACCCCAGCAAACCCCAAACCTGAAAACCTGAAGCCATCTGCCTGGCTCCAAGATGGCGACAGTGACATCAGGGCCTGCTTTGGTTGGAGGGTGGTTTGAAGGATCCCCCAAAGGTTCTGTGTTGGAAGCTTGGTCCCCAGTGGGGTGACGTTAAGAAGTGGTGGGACCTTCCAGAAGTGGGGCCTAAGGGGCGTTCCTGAGACTGACCCCTCCCCACAGTCTGGCTCTGGAGTCTCCATGTGCTCTTTCCCGCTCACACGAGGGTCCAGTCATGAGGCCACCGTCCACTAGGTAAATCAGTCAGGGGCCCTCACCAGAGCTTACGCCAGGCTCTTTGGACTTCCAGCCTCCCAAACTTTAAAGCTTAAAAAACAAACAAACAAACAAAAAACAAACAAAAACCTCTTTTCTCTACAAATTTCCCAGCCTCGGATATTTTGATACAACTAAACCATAAAAGGTCTTAATAATATCACACATTTCGATGCATTTAATTTACATTCAAACACGGTGGGTTAAACCCCGGGTTTCCGCCAGTTGTGGGACTTAACCTTCAGTTCCTCGGGATTCTCACCTGGCCCTGCCCGGGGCTGTTGCAGAATCCAATGAGATGACAGGAGTGTGCCCGCTCTCTCCGCCACCCTCCGGGCCAGCTCCTGACAGGGCTCCACCCTGCTCGAACCTCTCTCGCTCCTGTGCGGAGTGGCCCGACCGCGTGAGCTGGCAGAACTGTCTTCCTGCCTCGTCCTCTGCCAGCTTGACCCGGTGGTGGGCAGAGGTCTCTCTCCTGCTGCAACCCACACTCACTGGGTGCTTAAAACCCCTGACGGCCCTGGGCACAAGCCAACAGTACAAAGTAGATGCCACTAAAGTTATTCTTAGTAAGGCCTGGTCAGGTGCCTCACCCTGGGGGCTCCTGCCTGCTCCCCATGGCAGAAGCAGAGTGGGCACTGTCCCTGCTGTCCCCTACTTAGGAAGCCGAGGGCCCAAAACAGTAGGTGAAGTGTCCAAGTCCCCAGCCAGGAGCAGGTGGGCTGGGCCAGGCCCAGGACCCAGGACACAGGAGTATAGGGATTTCCCTGACCAGGAGCCCCCCGATGTGCAGGGTACCCACAACAGACAGCCCACCTGGGAGCCTCAAGTTGATCCCAATTACATCCCTGCTGAGCAGCCAAGCCACACAGGACAGCACCTCAGGTGCCCTGGGTTCCTGGTGCTGAGCACCCTCCCCTTCCTGGTAACCGCACTTGGGGCCAGCTTTTAGGCCCCTGCTCTGGCTAATTAGTAACACTCTGTGTTCTGCCACAGGGAAAAAGACCTTTTAAAAGTTTCACACAACCCAGAGAAATGAGAACGACATGCAGCTGCGACCAGCCCTTCGGCCTTGCTCCTTCAAGGAAGGTCATTAACAAGCCACTTGACCTTAAAACTAGCCTCCTGTTGCCAGTGTTTTTCTATGAGCTTTCCAGAACATTCTGACACCTGTCCATTCCTACATTCTGCACAGGCTCTGTGCTGATGCCAAGCCCCACACAACCACTTCCTCTGAACCCCAGACTTAATTCAGCTGGAAGGCAGGAAGCTCTGGGGTCTCTGCATCGGAGCCCTCCCAGCCTCCCCTCCTGTCAGCCTCTAAGGCCCTGCAACCTGGGGTGGGACCCTGTGCCCTGGAGACCTGGCCCGCCTCAGACTGCAGTAATACACCCTGTAAACCTGGCCCTTTTGCTACCCACTACCCATCCTGCCCTTAAACCTCATCCTCCCAAATTAGCTATTCAAATCGGAGACAAATGATAAGAATAAGTATCCAAAATACAGCATTAGGCTTTAGTTTTTAAAGTAAATACACCACCGTTTCCCACACAATCTTTCTAAGGCCAAGCTCTAGGATGCCCCACAGCGCGACGGTCCGTAACAGTGGTCCGCTCTATGCCATGAATATAGCCTGGTAACAAGTCCATCCCACCCCAGCCAGCCAGAGACCAGTTTCCACATCTGTGAATTGAGTAACTGACTCATGGGGCCAAAGCACCAGAGCCTTCCAACTCCCAGGCCCCTCACCTCTTCAGACGGCACAGAAAGGCCTGCTGGCAATCTGTTATCCGACTTTTCATTTTCTTGCACACGCAGGGCACAAAATCCTTGGTTTATTTTTATACATTCAAGAAAATACCACAGACTGACTCCACTCTAGAAGAAACCCCGGGTTCTCGGGGCTTCAACTCCCCAAGGAATCCTTCTGTGGGCCCCTCAAGGCAGAGGGAACCCCTCCCTCCTGTAGCCCCCTCTCAGCACATGCATATTTGAATTCTTCATACAAACAAACCAGGCATGACTCTCCGGGTCTCCAGGCACCTCCTCAAGTCACTGGGGCCTCTGGGAAGGCAAGACGCCAAGTATTTCCACCCCAGTATTTTCAGCACCTTGCAACAAAATAAGCTCCCAAGAAACACAGGATGAGCTGAATCCAAAACCATCCAACTCCCACCATCACCAAAGCCAAAATCAGTATAGCCCCAGCCTTCCAGAACAGATGGGTTTCCAACAAGGAAACCAATGGGTGGCTCAAATGCATGGAAAAGTGTGGGTTTGGGAGCGAGGAGGCACAAAAGGTTAACCTGTTAGCTCTGTCACCAACAATCCTGGGGATGTTCCCTCTGACCTGGTGATGTTCTGCTTTAATGCAAAACAGTTGAACAAAATGATGTCTAAGGTCATTTGTAGTTCATAGGTAGGAATGAACTAGGCCTGGCAAGGTCCCCGTGGTTCCTTTTGTAATATGTATGCCTTGGAAGTCCCCATTGGTATCACTCAGTGCCATTAGGTGTGTGAAACTTCTGGGTCATCTTTCAAAATCTAATATTAAGAATTGCTAGAAAATGACTCTGCCAAGTAAGTCCGGACTCCCAAAGGTCCGGAGCCACCTGTGTGTGAGAGGAGGGATGCCCTTGGCACAGGGTAGTGGCTGGTCCAGTCTCCCCAGTCAGGGCTGCAATGCCAGGCCAGTTTTGAGGAAGAATTTGTAGCCAAAGTAAATGAGGTGGGGCCTGTCTTCACAAAGAAAAGCTTTAATGGAGCAAAGGTGACTGTCAACAGACCTGCAGAGCCTCTCATTTTGCAGAATGAAACAGATCCAGAGCCCAGAATAGCTTGGGTACCAGGCTGCAAAGCAACCGAGCACTAGCAGAGAGGCTCAAATGCAGACTCTCACGAGCCCACATCTGGCTCCTGTGACCAAAGCAGAGCCCGAGACGGCTCTCAGATTCCCAGGTTTGCACGCAGGGCCACTGAAGTTTCCCTTCAGGTCACTGTGCATAAACCTTAGTCTAGAATTCTTCATACCCAGGCTGGCTCTCCCTGGGCCTGTGGAGGCTGTGCACACATGTGTCCAGGACTCACCACAAAACTCCACGGAAGTCCCCAATGCTTGGTTTTATTTCCCAGGTTTCAGTTCCTCGATTTCAGTTCCTTGCAATCAACTAGAGCCCAAAACTATTCAATGGAAAATTCCAGAAGTAAACAATCCGGACTTTTTAACAACTTATATTATAGTATATGGTTATAAATGGTCTATGTTGTTACTAGTTCTTATTCATCCCTTCCTGTGCCTAATTTATGAAGTCTTTCACGGCTATGTACATCTAGGAGTGCCTGTTCATGGATGGTTTCAGGCATCCTCTGGGGTCATGGAACATACTTAAGGATAAGGGACAACTATATAAGGACAAATGGCCCATAGATTTTGCTTTTCTTGCTTGCTCTGTGGTACAGGAGAGGTTGAGATAAGAGTTAAAGTTTAGATCCCACAGATCTATCCACAGATAATTCCTTTGAGTCAGCAACCTCTTATTAGGGATGACCCTAGCAAAGTTCAAGGTAAACTAACCAGGAGGTCAGAAAGCCAGTCATCCCAAGAGGCTCCTCCCTGGGGGTCTGTGTCCTGGCTTGGGGGCTGCTTGGAGTGGAGACAGAGCCACCTGGTGTGAAGTCTATACCCTTCCCTGCCAGGCCCACACATGGACCTGCTCCCCATGCCTGGGGGTGGGGGGTCCAAGTGCTCCCAATATTGGTGATGGTCCCCGGATTTTAGGAGTGCGGTGGGGCAGGAGCCTGATACTGCATGCAGGATCACAGACCTATCCGCGGCCACAGACCCGCTCAGAAGTCGGCCTCTGCCTGCCACTGCAGAGACCTGAATGCACACTGAATGCCACCCTCTGCCATCACTTCCAACCACACTCCCCCTTCATCCCAAGAGCTCAGTAGGCTACTGTGGCCTCTAGCCTAGGAAGGTGAGGGGAAGCCCCTGCTCAGTCCAGTCCTGGCCTTGCTTGCTGACACCACGCCAACAGTGACATGCAGGACACCAAATGTCAGCACTTGTGCAATTTCAGAAAGGCAGGAGAAGGAGCCTTCTATCCAGTCTTTCCTTTCTTTATTCAGCCAAAACTGTGTGGTGGATCTCCTGCTGCCCAGACCTGAAGTCGGGGCACATGCATCACACATAGGCACTGAACTTATGTGTACACAGTTCACATCTATCCGCACACTCACATTTTATATGGAATACCTATTTTGCGGGACACAGTTTGGAGATGATAGTAATGGACTCAAGTCACAGATATGGAAACTGAGACTGTGGGAGGTGAAGTCTCATCCTCAAAGTCAGAGAGGCAGAGGCAGATGATAGGAGTCAAGAAGAGAACCCACTGGCACCCAGACCTGGGCAGAGGCAGGAGGTTCAGCACGGTGAACTCTGGTGTGTTATTTCAGTCCATTAGGGGATTTCGCAAAATCGCCCTGGTCCTGGGGCTTGGGGCAGGAAGGGGAGGTACAGGAAAGTGCAGAGAGTGACTCTGCCTAAGGCCTCCAGGCCCTTCCGCACCGAGGAACAGGCGGCAGTTTCCACAGTAGTCAGCAGGGGGCAGTGCACCTTGCGTTTTCGAGCCCTGCGCGCTCTCCCGCAGCACCCAGGAAAGAAAACCAGGGGGCACCGCCCGCAGCTTCTAGAAACGTGCCAGGAGTGAAATGTGGCACGCAGTAGGGGCTGAAGACATGTCCAGAAGCCGAAGGGCTAGACGAAATACATGAATTTGAATTTAGTAGTAGAAATGGGGAGGAGAAGGAGAGAAGGTGTCGGGCCCCTGTCAGCTCCCCTATGTAGCGGCCTTGTCTCTGAACAGTGTATGCACCTACTGTGTGTCAGGTGCGGTGGCGGCGACTGGGCAATCTCGTTCCCTGCTCACGTCATTTTCCGGCTGGCAAGGCTCTCCCCATCTCTCCCCTTCCCCGCCCCCACTCAGCCGCAGAGCGGGGGTGGGCGCTCGCTGTCTCCCTGGGGAACCATCTCCGCACAGATCGTTGGGCGTGGGGACCCGCGAGGGCGATAAGCCGAGAAAGGCGAGAGGTCCCCGGAATCACACGTGAAAACCCCGCGAATGTCTGATGCGGCGACGCAGCAAGCTTGTCCCTGCCCTCAGGGTCAGGGCTGTCTCCCTCTGCGGGACTCGCCTGGCCCACGAGACGCAGTGGCCGGCCCTGCCCCCACACACTCTTGCGTTTCTGGGGCCCGCACGTGCCCCCCTAGTGGAGTGCCACCACGCCGGGTGCGTGGTAGGCGCCGGCTAGGACCCTCGCATTGGAGAGAGGAGAGACTCAGCTCCAGCGTACAGAGCCCAGCTGGGAGACCTGGCCACAAGGCAAGGCGAAGGTTTATCTGTGCTAAACTGGGGCGCAGCCTCAATCCCCATCTCAAGTTCGGCGGCGCTTACTCCTGCAAGGTCACTCTCAAACACTCACGCTGAAAGTTGCGCCACCGTCCGATTCCGAACTAGCTGTACCCCCAGCAACTCGCCAAGCCCCAGAGTCACCCTTCTCCATCCCAGTGCACTCCTACAAGGGGCGGACCCTGCTTGCGCAGGTCACACACGCTAGAGACGCAGACAAGTTGCTAACTTTTGTCACATTATTTCTTAGCAGCTGAGACGCCTAACGGGGCTGGGGAGGACTCAAGAGTTTCGAATTGCCACCAACACCACCACTGCCACTGTGATCCCTCCGCCCACCGGAATCCCCCACCTCCCACCACGCCGCGTCCAGCTGACCGGTCCCTGGCGCCAACTTCTCCCCTGATCCGGGGCAGCCTAGGCTGGAGTCGTCCCGGGAGCTGATAGCCTCCACCTGAGTCTGCGCCTGCTCACAACGGATTGGGAGACTGGATCCGGATACTGTCCCATCGCCTCTGGGCCGGATCACTAGCGGCCTCTGCGCGCCCCCGAGGTATCCCAGCCGGAGACCCGGGCTTCACTCTAGAGCACAGGGTACTCGCTGCCCCTACGGGTCTCCTGACCCCTGGCGCGGGTCGGGTAGATCCAACCGGTGCCGGGCGCAATGTCACTGGGGCCGCTACAGGACCGCTGCCCCAGACGGCTGTAGGCTTACTGCTGAGCTCCGGGCGGTTCCTCCAGTAAGCTCTGGAGACCCCAGAGCCGGAGCCTCCTCCCATACCTTCCTCTCCCAAAGACCCAGGTGGTAGCTGCGGCCCGGGAAGTGGTCTCCCTACCGGTATCTTTCTTCCAGTGCCTGGGGTCTTCATTCCCACCTCCACCGTCACACCCTGCTAGTCCCCTGCCTACCCCTTCTGTTCCTGGGTCCGGACTATCACCCCTGCACTAGGAGAACACACAGGAAACTGCCCGAACCCCAACTCGCGCGGACGCAGTCCCCCGCGCACCCCGGGCAGCATTCGGCTTCGCGCGCACACTCACCACGGCTGAAGACAGGCTAGAGTTTCCCGGCTTTGGGCATGGAGGGGTTCCGAAGAGTATGTAAGACGCGGGTGTCCGGAATACTCACCCCTGCCCAGCTCACCGAGCCGCCTCCTCCTGTCTCCCCTTCTTCTCCTTCTCTTCTTTCTCCTCCCTCCGGTCTAGGGCTCTTTGTCTTTGCAAAGTGTCGAAACTGTCTGGCATAGTGGGGCTCCTCCGGCGGAGGCTAGAGCCGGGGAAGCGGGAGGCGGGGTGAGGATGGGAGCGGTCTCGGGAACACCTTCCCCGGGGTGTAACGGGAGCGGGAGGCGGGGCGACCACCGAGGGGCCGCCTCCCGTGGCCGGCCGGGGCCGCGAGCGGGGCGCGCCTGAGCCCGGCCACCGCCTCCTCGGCGCGCGGCCCTCCCCTTCCTCCGCCCTGCGCCCGCCCTCCGCGCCCCGCGCTCCCCGGCGCCCCTCCCGCCGGACTCGGCTCGGCTTTCCCCTCTCTGGGGCTTCCTGAGAGCCGAATATAGCTCGGCCGAGCCACGTGGACTGCCGCGGGCTGGGCTGAGGCCCGGCTGGGGAGACGCTGGAGGCGGCGGTAGCGGCGGCGGCGGCGGCGCGGGGACCGTATCACCGCCCAAAGAGCGGCTGTGCTGGGAAGCTTCGCGACTCCCCGGGTCTGGTCACCGCCGAAAGCGGGAGAGGCTAGGGAAGAGCGCCGCGGCGGCCCAGGGGCCCTGGGGTCAGCCCCGGGAGGAGGCGATGGGCGCACACCGAGCGGACTTGGCGGTGCCCAGAAGAGCCCGAGTCGGGTGCACGGTGGCGAGAGGGGCCGATTTCCCCTGCTGGCGACCGGGCAGCCAGCCGACTGCCTCTAAAGGCGCGGGACTCGAGGTGGGATTTAGAGAGAAGGAAGAGGGAGGAGCGCAGTGAGGGCGTGGGGGAGCCCTGGCCGGCGCATCCCGGCTTCGGAGCCGCATAGCTGGTACCGAGATCTGGCCCCCGCCCTTCTCTCCTCTTGCCGCGGATTTTCCTCCCTGATGCAGAGGCTGCCGCTCGCAGTCCATAGCCCGGGAAGGCTGGGTAGTGGGAGCCAGTGCAGGAGCCGGCACCGAGGCAGCCTGGGGCGTGTGCTTTGGGGTTTGGGGATTAGGTTTGAAGTTATGCCCTCCCTCTTACAGGGAAATGAGGCGACGGAGACTTATTTTGATGAATGGCAGAGAGCTGATCTTGGAGGCTAAATGCTGTACCCAAGATTGAAGAGGGATTTCCAAAAATCTGGTTTTTCTGCCTTATTTATTCCTCACTGGTTGGGACTCTCTCTTTTGCAACTTCTGGTGGAATGTTAAGAGGAAGAGGCAAAGTGCCTATGGGTCAGTTTATTCTTCCAGCTCCCTTTCTCCAGGAGGAGGCCAGCCTTTTGTAGTGGAAGGTGAGGGAGAACTGCCTTGCCATTCCTTCATCCACCCGAGGGCTGCCTTGTCGCATGGTTTCAGCAAACCCTGGGCTGCGCTCCATGGATGGGTGATCTTAAGCTAGTTCCTGGGTCCCTCCGCATCCTGAGCTTTGTGCCTTGTTTTCCTTTTTTGTGAAAAGGGGCCTAATAACAGTGTCCGTCTGGTGGGGCTGTGGCGATGAGGATTCACTCTCATATAGTTGATCCCTTGGAAGCGTACTTAGCACCTACTGAGCGCTCAGGTGGATTTGGCCTGGAGGCAGCGCACCTTTCCGGCAGGTGGCCTGCCCTAGGTGATGAGGTGGAGGTGTGTGGAAGACTTCAGGGGCATGGGAGAGAAGAGATATTTAAAGAAGACTGAAGTAGAAGAGAAACTGATCAAAAGGAGAGGAGGAGAGAGAGAAAATTAGCCACTACCTAGGGAAGAGATGTCAGAAAGAGAAAAAGGCCAAAACAAAACAACTAAGCATTCAAAAAGTGCATGGATCTGCTGGCCGCCTTCAAGGACCCTGTGAGCCCCATGGGCCTGCCCTGCCTGACCAGGAGTTTGACAGAAAAGGTTTGGTGCTTCATGAACTGATGTGAGCCCTTGGCCTGGCCCCATTGCTTTTGGTTTTGATGCTAGGGAGTGGGTAGGCACTTTGTCCTGTCTGGAAGTGTCTCCTGGGGTCAGACTTTGCCCCCAGTCTGACCCCAGTTGGCACTCCCCAGCATGCTTGTGTTGGAAGGAGAGGGGGAAGCAGAGAGTTCCAGTGACACCAGCTACCATCCTTTCCAGCTGAGTGACTTCAATCTGGACCACTCAGATTCTCAGCACCCAGAGGTGTGACTCAGAGCATCATCATTGTGACTCTGCTGGTGGTCGGCTGCTCTGCTCTCCTCACAGGGAAAGCGGAGCCTGGCAGATCTGCATGGTTCTCTCTGCTGGCTGTGCGACTCTTGATTTGACAGCTTGCTGTGCATAGGGAACACGCTGTGTTTTGCCCCCTGCTGACTGCAGTCCCTGTCTCTGCTGATCATGTGGTAGATACTCAGTAAAGAGTTACAGGATGAATTAATAAAAGAAGTGTTGTTTATTGTGAGGATCAAATAAAATAGTGCATGGGGAAGCACTTTGAAAAATGAGAAAATGCTGTTCTGATATGAGACTATATTACTCTATTCTGGTAGAGTTTATAGACAGAAGTTCAGATTAGGCAAATAAATAGCTCAGGCCATTCATTCCGTTGCTCCACTTTGCAGCCTAGAACCAAAACTAACTCAGGTTTTGCCCTGGATTCTTGGTGGGTCCCTGGATATCTCCACAGTGATGTGGAAGTTTGTTGTTAAAATGACACAGTGGTTAAACACGTGCACTATCACCTTATCTGTATGAAAGGCTGCACACCAGCAGCCTCTGTGTCCACTCTGGTGTGTTAGCCCAGGCATGGCCTTTCTCTCCACCCACCCTGCTTCCTTTCTGTTAGAACACTTTTCTTCCCAGGTAGCAGGACTCTCTCCTGGTCTTTTTGTGTGTGTGTGTGAGTTGTGAAATTCCATGCAAGCAGCTCTTTTGATGCCCTGGACGATTTCCAGGAGCTAGGGAAACAGGGCTGTGTGCCAGAGGCCTGTGCATGCATTCCTCCTTGTCACCCCCAGTGGATCTCCCCACAGGCGCTGCCAGAAAACAACTGGTAGGAGTCCCTGGGGGGAGCGCCTGCACAGTGGGTCTCCTGGGAGCCTTGACATTGATGTAGTGCTCACTGCTACCTCCCACTTGTTCAGAGGAGCAGCAGCACAGCTCTCAGTAACAATGGTTAAAGAAATTGATTGCTTCCTTTCCCTACCCCCTTCCTTGGCACATCAGAGTGGAAAGATCCTAATGGGTTCTGAGCCCATTGGGGTGATTGTGCAGAAAAGGAAAGGGCCACCTAGCTTGTGAGAGATGAGCTCAAGGTGCCAGGCACATGGAGTTCTGTGTTTTGAACCAGGCTGTACTTAGGTCCTGGGACTATACAGACCTCTATGTTTCCTTAGCAAAAAGAAGTTGATCTTATGCCCACAGAAGAAGCTGGGAGGAGAAACTGCCCGTCTACATGCCTGTGTGTGCGTGTGTGTGTGTGTGTGTGTGCGCGCGCGCGCGCGCGCATGTGTGCAGGCCCCTCCTCTCTTCTCCCTACCCCCAGGCTTCCTCTGTTGAATCCAGGATCTCCCCTACAATTTTCTGCATGTTGGTGACCCCAGGTCATGGCAATTGTAGAAACAGTCTTAACTTCATTTTCCCCTCTTGATCCACTTCACATTTTAGTTTTCCCAGGAGAGGAATCTGATTGACAGGCCTCATCCCCAGGGTCATGGGTCACCCACCCAACCTGACCTGAATAGGCTGCCCAGGCAGCATGTGTCCACCCCTCTGGTGAAGTAAGAGAGCCCTGCAGAAGATGTAGCACTGTGGGGAATGCAGGACACATGGCGCCTAAGCCCCCTCCAGCCTGTAGCACTGAGAATCCAGGGGGGGCATAGGGTTAGCAGAACTATTCAGCAGAACCGTAAACTTGACACCGTTCACACAGGTTAGACCCAAGTTCCCACTAAACCAGCTGATAAGTTTCAGTCATGATCACCGTTATCTCTTTGTCCGAAATGGGCTCAGGAATGAGACTGAATCCATATTTGGACCACCAAGATATGGAGACAAATATGCCTGAGTCTTTCAGGAAAAATGTTTAGAGTAAGTCCTGGTCAGGGGGTGGGGGGGTGTAGCTTATGGTGGAGCACCTGCTTAGCATGATCAAGGTCCTGGGTTCAAACCTCAGCACCACCAGAAGATAACAAAACAACAACAACAAAAAAATACTAAGCCCTAGAAAGCTCATTTCCAATTTGACATGAGCAATAAAATGTTTGTGACATAATTTCTCCGAGTGATGTCTTGTGTGCCTGGAGGAAGTCAAGTTGAAGACAGGTTGCTGTGGTTTGGTGATTTAATCGTGTCCCCCAAGGATCCATATATTAAAGGTTTAGCCATGAGGTAGAAGTACTGAGAGGTACTGTGGACTTCAAGAGGTGGGGCTTTGTGCAAAGTCCTCAGGTCATTGGGGGTGTGTCCTTGAACTGGGTTCTGACCTGTGTGTGCTGTGGTTGGAGATGTGACTGCTCCTGTGTAGGCCCTGACATGATGCATTGCCATCTGCCACCTTCCCCAGACTAAGCCAGTGGAGCTGCCTGATTGTGGAGCTAAATGAACCTTTTCACTTTGTAAGCAGCCCGTGTCGGGATTCTGTTGTAGTAGCACAAAGCTGACAGATACCAAAGTAGATCCAAAAACCTGGCCACACCACACCTGAGCCTCCCTCCAGACTCCCTGTCATATAAGTCAATGAAAGACCTGGTTTTAAACCATTTTGGGTCGTGGTCCTGCTACCTGCCGCCACTCATTTATTTTCCTGAAGACGCCCTTCTTTCCGTCAGGTCACTCCCAAGCTCAAAACCCTTAAAACTGCAGTGGCTCCCCATGGCCTAGCCAAGAGTATCTGACTTTCCTGAGGTCGGCAGTTCAGATCCTTCTTGAAGTGGCCCCAGAGTGTTTCTCACTTGTTTTCTTCTAATACTTTTTACAAACCCTGTATTGACAGGCCTGACTCAGCCCCAAAGCACTGGTTAAATTCCATGTTGTATATTCCTGAAAACATAGATCTCCATCTCGCTGGGGTGCTGAAGATTTCCTTATCAGCCATGATGGGGTCTCCCCAGCCCCCAGGGCACACAGAAGTCCCGAGGCCTAGTGCAGGGCCCAGCTTGATGGCACCTGCTTCTTATTGTCCTCTCTACTCCTACAGGGATGCCCACTGCCTTGGGCGGCAGAGGTATAGGGCCATGACTCCTGAGCGTCCTCACCATAGGGTCCAGCCTTCCTAGCTGGAGGGGTCTCCTAAGCTGCCGTGACCACTTACCACAGGTCTGGTAGCCAGCAGTGGAGGAAATTGGCCCCTCTGTAAGAGGCCAGAAGTTGGGTATGGAGGTGTAGGCAGGGTGGGTTCCTTTGGGTTCTTAGAACCCGCCGCATGCTCTCTGAGTTTCTGAGCTGATGGCAATCCTGGGCACTCCTCGGGTTTCCTGCCCCCTGCTCCTTCAACTCTCTACATCAGGACACCAGACCTCCCCCCGCTCGGCCTTCTTGGAGGTCCAGGCCTTGACAGTGGCTTCCTCTCTCGAGCACCAGCTGATGGCACCATCTGCAACGTGTTGTTTCTCCTTTCTTCCTCCCACTCTCAGGAGAGCTCTTGCCCCTTTTCCTGTGCCAGTGGGTCCAGTTTGCCTTTCAGATGACCCATGACGTAGGCTCTTTCCAGCAGCAGCTCCTGAGGCCAGGGAATGACTTTGGCATGGACGTGGCCTACCCAGGAGACCCCTACAAATGGACGTTTGGGTGAAGTGTCCCGCCAGGCCCGTTAACCCAGGTTCCACTCACATCGGCCAGAGGAACGCTCCCAGATACCCACCAGTGGACTTCACATGTGGACCGCCCGTTCCCTGGCAGGACCCTCACCACCCGAACCCTGTCTGATGCACTTCCCTCTTTTCAAGGCAGAGTGCAGGGGTTGCCCCTGTGTGGAGGCTTTGCCACTGTCCCCTGTCCACCCTGTCTCCTCTGTCATGAACCCTTCCGTCTCCCAGTCGGGTATCACTGTGTATTTAGTAGCTGTTTGATTGTTAAGTTCTATTTCCACTTAGATGGAAGGACCTTGGAGAAGAAGTACAATCCTTCCTTCATTCAACAAAAATACGGAGAGCACCACTTTGCCAGAGGTGGTCCTAAGTGTGGGAATGTGGAGGTGACCATGACAGGGCCCATCCTCAGAGAGCCCAGAGTTTGTCAGGGGATGGCCTCTCTATCTCACTGGGCCATGCTGTGATATGGTGGAGGGTCTACTGAAGCCACTGTAAGGGCTCCTTCCAGGACCTGTGAACGTGAACGAGGCGTGTGAGCGGAATGTCTGCAGCACCCTAACTGCACGGCTCTGGAAGCCAGGGAGCAGCAGGGCTCTGGGAACAGTGCTCCGTGGTGGCGCTGGCAGTGCCAGATGATCTTGGGCATCCAAGGCGCCAGGGTCTGACCTTAGGAATTGTCTTGGAGGGAAGCTGGAAGGAGGTAGCTACAACTTGGGAGCATGAAGCAGAAGACAGGGCAGGTCGGGCAGTGAGACAGGCAAACGCTCATGCTTCCGTTCCCAGCATGGCAGATGGAGGCGAGGCTAGTGGTGCAGTCCCCAACAACCGTCTCCTGCCTTTTTCTTGCAATGGAATCATGTTGGCTTTCCTTTAAACACATGTTTTATCTAGAGAGAGCAGATTTTTAATGGCCACCCAAAGTGAGAGTGATTAGGGTGAGAAGCAGAAGGACTTTGACCCTGAAGGCGTCTTCCAGCAGTGGGACGAACACCAGTGGCATCTTTGGGGACTCTCCTGTTTTGTGAAAGGACCGTGCAGCAGTGTTTAACCGCATACCTAGTCCACGCAGGTTTTCTGTTACTGCAACCCAAGTAAAACTGTGACTCCGGGGGCATGGTGGAAGTCTCCTGGGAAGGAGGAGAGAGAGGGGTACTGTTTTTATATGTCACATTTCAGTTTTTTATGGAGCACTCATTTGCAACTCATTCTGATTACCAATCTTGCATAAAAACCTCCCCAAAATTAGAGACAAAAGAAAAGACAGCTCTTCCTTATGACCCTCTGCTCTATGGGTCAGGGATTTGGACAGAGCTCAGTAGCATGCTGACCTGTGTCCCATCATGTCTGGGTAGTCTTGAAGTCGAGGGCAACTCAGGGCTGAGGGATCTTCACTGTGTGAAGGCTGAGCACAGATATACTGACCAGAGCATCCTACGGCCTCTCCATGTGGCCTGGGTGTCTTGCAGCATGAAGGCTGGACTCTGAGAAGGAGTGGCCCAACTGAGCTGGTAGCAACCACCTGCCTTTTATGACCTAACTCATCAGCTCGTCATCCCTTGGTATCCACAGGAATTGATTCCAGGAAGCTCCTTTAGACACGAAAATCTGCCCGTGCTCAAATGACAGAGTATTGACGTAAAATTTATATATATCCTGTTTGTATTGTATCTAGCTTACTTATAATACCTAAGACAATGTAAATACTACTTGAATAGTTGTTAGGCTGGATTGTTTAGGGAATGGATCATTTACAGTGTGAACAGTATAGATGCAATTGTTTTCTGAATATTTTTGATCTGTGTTTGGTTGAAACTGCAGACACAGAATCCGCAGGTGCTAAGGGCCAACCAGTAAGTAAACCTCTTACAGGAGGATTGACAATGTCTGTTGCTATGTTTTGGCCACAGGCCATTGGGTTTTCAGGACTTGGAGGCAGACTAGATTCACAGCCAAGAGGTAGAGGAGGGAGGCTGGTGGATGGGATAGCCTGGGACAGTGTGGCAAATGCCTGTCCTCAGTAAAGGCTTAGAGGATGAATCGTTCACTCGGGAAGGGGCTTCTACAGGTGCTCTCCACCCCTGCCAAGAGCAGCCACTCTTTGATCTGGTCTGAAGAGAAGGATCTCGGTTGACTGAGCCTCTAGCTACCCCCTGGTATTGGACAAGCAACCCTCAGAGTTCCTGCTTCTCAAACTTTAATGTGCACAAGAATGACCTCAGGAGGTTTATTCTAAGTACAAACCCATGGGCTTCCTCCCAGGGATTCTTTCCAGTGGACCTGGCAGTGTAGGGGGACAGGAATCTGTCTTTGTAAAACTGGTTTCATCTGTAATGTGGCTGAATTCAGGGGCTGGTCCACGGCGAGACATGTCAGTGTTGTTTGTATAATTAGTAAATCCAGTTAGAGTAGGATTTCAAACTAGGTTCTGTGGGGCCTGAGGGTGCCACACGGGACACCCTTCTGCATCAGTGGATTTAGTGGATAGTCGTTGGGTGCTTTAGGCCAAGCCTGGGGCTGGACATCAGGTGGACATCAGGTGGACACTGTGTCTGCCTGCAGAGACCTGACGTCCTAGCAGCCGGGAGGAGCTGCGGCAGGCATCAGGAGCTCAGTAAGGTCACTGTGAAAGGGAAAGTGCAGGGTGCCATGATATGGAATAAGAAGGAAAGGGGGGGGTGCACCCATGCCCCTGTGCGCCCCCCTCCCTCCACATACGGGCGCACTCTTCCTGGGAACCAAGTCACTGATGTAGGTGATCCCTGAGGGTCTCTGCTCCAGAACCTTTCATCCTAGGACGTTCTGTGACTTTACCTGTGAATAAAGTCAAAAGAGGCCCAAGGCATTGCTGAGTTTAAATTTGAGATGGCTTGGTTAGTACCCTCATTCTTGAAAAGAAATTGTGAGGCTCTTTAGGGATCAAAAACATCCTACGTCATGGTTTGGAGACACCTGGAAACAAGGACTTCTCCTGGGGGATTGAGTGAGAGGTCAGGGGGAGAAGACAGCAAGCCACCCACCCGAAGCAGGAAGCCACAGGTGGGGGCGGGCCC
Source organism: Ictidomys tridecemlineatus (assembly GCF_052094955.1). Classification (NCBI taxonomy): domain Eukaryota; kingdom Metazoa; phylum Chordata; class Mammalia; order Rodentia; family Sciuridae; genus Ictidomys; species Ictidomys tridecemlineatus. Next base: position 8,507,646 of record NC_135483.1, on the reverse strand, counting down.
TGGAGGGTGGGCCCGGCTGTGGCTCAGGTGCCTTGGGCTTGTGCATCTGAGTTGATGAGTTTTCATCTGCAAAATGGGCATCATGGTGCCCATACCTTGAAGTCGTTTTAAGGAAAACAATTATATGGAAAAGAATTGCTAGCTCAGTGCCAGATACTTAGCAAGCACTCAATAAATGATGCCCATTACTAATTTAAGTATCTTTCCTATGCGTATTGGACTTGTCAATATATCCGCAAATGTTTTATAAATGAGAATGGAAAATTCCATAGTTTGGGAGCTGCCCAATGTCAGGGCCCTGCCCAATGTCTGTGCCTGCCTCCCCGGGTTGGGAGCCCGGGGGTGGTTTTCTCCAGTGTGTGCCACCAGGCTGGCCTCTAGCATTGAGTTCGCCCCCTCCTCATTTCGTCTTGCTTTGTGCAAAGGAGAGAAAGTTATTTTTTCCAGTGGACACCAAGCACACATATCCAAATTTGGACTGTTAGGCTTCCATGTTTTCAAAGAATGAAGATGGTAGCCATGTATGTTGTTGACAAAATAAGGAGGATCCTGAAATAATTTTTTCCCTCTCTCCCTCCCTCCCTCTCTCTCCCTCTCTCCCTTTCTCTCCCTGTCTCTCTCCATCTCTCCTCCTCTTTCCCCCCTCTCCCTCTCAATTTTTCCCTCTCGCCCCCCCCTCTCCCCGACTCCCCTCCCTCCCTCTCTGACCCTCTGTCCCTCTCTCCCTCTCTCTCTCTCCCTCTGTCCCTCTTTCTCTCTCTCCCCCCTCTCCCCCTCTCTCCCTCCCCCTCTCCCCCTCTCCCCCTCTCTCCCTCTCCCCCTCTCTCCCTCTCCCCCTCTCTCCCTCCCCCTCTCCCCCTCTCCCCCTCTCTCCCTCTCCCCCTCTCCCCCCTCCCCCTCTCTCCCTCTCCCCCTCTCTCCCTCTTCCCCTCTCCCCCCTCCCCTCTCTCCCTCTCCCCCTCTCCCCCTCTCTCCCTCCCCCTCTCCCCCTCTCCCCCTCTCTCCCTCTCCCCCTCTCCCCCCTCTCCCCCTCTCTCCCTCTCCCCCTCTCCCCCTCTTTCCCTCTCCCCCTCTCCCCCCTCCCCCTCTCCCCCTCTCCCCCTCTCTCCCTCTCCCCCTCTCCCCCTCTCTCCCTCTCCCCCTCTCCCCCCTCCCCCTCTCCCCCTCTCCCCCCTCCCCCTCTCTCCCTCTCCCCCTCTCTCCCTCTCCCCCTCCCCCCTCTCCCCTTCTCCCCTCTTCCCTTCTCTCTGGAGCTGGGGATGTGAACCTAGGACTTCACACATGCTGAGCTGCACCCCCCGCCCTTCTTGTGTGATTCTGAGACAGGGCTGTGCCAAGTTTCAGACCTTGGCTCTGAGTGGATCTTGGGGCATTTGCCTCCACTCCTGGCTCTTCTGATGGGCCAGCTCTCCTAACACTGAGCTGCAGCTCTTTTTCTGTTTTTCCTTGGTTGTTAAATAACCCACAGTGCACAGGTAAGCAAGGGCCTCTGCAGCTCCAGCCTCAGCTCTGGAGCCTCGAGAATGAAAGGGGACAATGGCAGGGGTCACTCTCCAGTGCTGCTGCTGCTGCTGGACAAAGTGGTGTGTGCAGAGCTCAGTGAGTTGCTGTTGCTGTGTCCATGGGAATTGACCGCATCCTAGTACTGACTGACAGCTGAACCTGACACCAAGTCCCATGGAGCTCTGGCCCCAGGTCGAGGCATCCACCCGTCTCAGTCACTTGGCATCACTGGGACCAGAAGATCCTTCAAGAGCAACATAAAGGAGGAAAATTTATCATGACTCCTGGTTTCAGAAGTCCAGTCTCTGGTCACCCGACACCATGGCTCTGGGCAGAGGTGAGGCAGGCATCATGGTGGAAAGGTGTGGCCGAGGAACGCAGCTCAGGACGTGGCAGCCAGGAAGCAGAGAGAGGGATCAAGGCACCAGGGACAAAATGTGTCCCAACAGCATGCTCTCCAGCCACACCCCACCTGCCCGTGGCCACCACCCAAATAATCCATCAGTGGACTAATCCCCCACAAGGTTATACTTCTCATAGTCCAATCCATCCACCTCTGGAAATCTTGCATTGTCCCACACATGAGCTTCTGGGGGACTCATGATACCTAAACCATAATAACTTGGTATCTAACTCAGAATAATATAATATCTATCTCATATCCCACTGATTTTGAATGTCAATTAGGTAAAACCACTTAAGTCATTGGGTGTCTTAGGAATGTGACCTTGAACCAGATCTGGGAGAAGGCTGGATCCATGGACCAGTGAAGGTTGGCTGTGAAGCCCTGTGTGTGGAGGGGCGAAGGTTCAGGATTTACTCATGTCAATCCTTGGAAATAAAAATTCAAAACTGTGGCTTCAACATGTAGAAATTAATTTCTCCTTCACATCCTCACAGCAAGGCTGGTGTGGCATTCTTCGGTGTTGGGTGGGGCGGGGGGACCCAAGCTTCTGTCCATGTTCCACACAGGGAGTAATAAGAACCGCCATCCATTCCCAAGTTCACCTCATAGTCTAAGTTGGTTTTTCCAGTTCCTGCCATCAAACCTTTATTCTAAGCATCCAGAAAGAGAGAAGAGCATATCCTTTACCTTCAAGGACATTTCCTACAGAATTCATACAGCACTTCTGCTTACATCTGGGCGTCTCTTAGTTACCTAGATTTGAGGGATGCTGACAGATGCACTCCTTATCCTAGGAACACAGACGCCAAGGGGAATATTTATTTGGGATAAGCTATTATACTGCAGGGTAAAGGGGGTTAGGCCCCTATGCTTAGACCAAAGCCAAGGCTGTGAAAAACAGTCCCATCTGTAAAATGGGGAGCTGTCGTTCCTGGTTGCCATAGTAACTGGAGAACAGACCCTGATTCCTGATCGGGAAGTGGTTCGTCCTTGCACCTAAGGCCCTGAGTGTGCACCCTACCTCTCGGAGGAGACATTCTTGTGAGGTCAGACACAACTTGTTTACTCTGGCACTAACTCCCTGCCCACCGTGGGAAAGTCTAGCATCAGGCTGGAGAGGAGGAGGTGGCAGGAGTGGTACTGTGGTCTGCCACTGCGTGCTGGGTAATAAACGAGGTCTGTGATGTGTGGATGGCAGATTCATCTTCAATGGCATTTAAAAATGTGACTGGGTAGTCACTTAGTTTAGATCGAAGTTTTCATGAAGACTCTTTAAAGAAAATAGTACAAAGCGTCCCCACTCGACTGTGGAAGAGAACCTGAGAGCCTTCTGGGTGGGCCTCCTGCTGCCCTGTGCCCCGAGTGCTTTCTCCTGTCATGTCAGGTCGCACATTGGCCTAAACCATCCTTCGCCAGGATTCCTTGTTTGAAGCTACTGAGGGTTATTGCAACATTGAGAGACCCCTGGAAAGTCACGGTCAAACATAGTCTATGTTGAAATGGATTTGCAAGTTGAATTCAAAGACCTAAGAAAAACTGGATTCCGATTATTTTAATATTAATACACTTATAGTAATCAATGCCTACCTTTATCAATACACAAAAGCCGCCCTCACAGGGAATGTCTTTTGTAAATGCATGTTGACATATTCACTTTCATCTTTATTGATTCATATACAAAATAGGAGGGCTCTTTATTAGTAGAGCCAGTTTTTGTTTTTGCTTCAAATTAAATCCTTATATGTGGACCTGTGTTTTGAGAGGTGACCCTCCGAGTAGTCTGGGGTGCTTGGCAGTTGAGGTGTCCCGAGCTGGGTTCACTCGGACCACTTACTAGAGGAAACTGTGCTTTATTTATTCTGTCTACATGTCTGACCTCGACTTCCCATTTCCTGAGTTAAAGTAGTCGTAAGAATCCCTGATTCCAAGTCCAGGGTTTGCTCGTTCAAGTTAATCTCTGAAGCCTCCTAGCTGCATGACCTCAGGTTCCTTACATGGAAGTTCTTAGAATGACAACAGGTCTACAGCAGGTGCTCAATGTATGTTAATTACTGTAGTTTATTATTATCATCTAGTTGCTGAGCTTTTCCTGAAATTGTATGAATTAAACCACATTTTTCCACTGGATTCTTTTTGTCCGCCTTTTGAATTAGGATTACCTTCCGCTTCTTGTAAGTAAAGTTTTCTGGCGACAGCAAGCTCAGTGTGAAGAAAACGACATCAGGGGGTGCGCAGAAGAGGCCTGGCCTTGCCCCCGGGCCTCCCTCTGTCTGCTTCAGCAGCTTACGATCACCCCAGGGACCAGGGACCACCTAGACCCTGTCTCAAAACCTCTGTGACCTGCTGGGGCCCTTCTTGGTTGGTGCTCCCATGGCCTTCTGCAGCCAGCGCTGCCGTCCTGGGCCATAGGATCCTGTGCAGAATAGGGACTTCAAACAGGCACGATATCCCCGGTGGCTCTGTGACATTCACAGGATGCCTTGTCCACACGGGGACCCAGAGTGTTTATAAATGTGTAGCACACTCAGCAGAAGTCAGCCTGGGGGGGTGGGGAGGAGAAGCAGTGGAGGAGGGGCCATTGAATGGATCACGCTGATAGATGCACTCTATCAGGAAGGGGAAGAGGGGGAGGGGTGGGGGGGAGGAAGAGGCAGGAGGAGGGGGAAGGGAGCAGGGGAGGAGGAGACCCAGCCCACCCAGATGTGCCTCTAGCCTTGGATGTCTTCTAGGACACCTGTCATCTGCAGGAGGAAGGTGCCAGCCCCTGCCATGGCTCCCACAGACCTGCGTGCACAGCCCTGCCAGCCCTCCGTCCCCAGTCCTGCCCCTGTCCCCCACCTGGCCTTATGATCCTGCTCCTCCTATTTATTTTGAGCTCCTTTGAGCCAACCATTCCTTGGTGCCTTTCCTTCCCTGTGGGCCACCTCATCCCCCTGGCAGTGGCCACCGTCTTGGCCACACATGGTCTTCCTGACTTCTCCACCTGCTGCCCAAGGTGCCTCCCAGGTAGCCCTGTTCTTGCCCTCCTCACAGGTCACCTGGCCTCCTTGACGGCGGGTCTGTGTGTGGTGCCCACCGTCAGCCTGATCCCTGACACAGAGCCATGGTGCCTAGTACTGACGGGACTTGGCCTCCCCGGGCCACACTGCCCCTCTCCGTGAGGGTGAGGAGGGGCAGTGTGGAGAACGGTCCCCTGGAGGTTGTGGGTGTGGGTCTCTCCTGCCCGGGTGCTACAGGAGGGCACAGGCTCTCTTCCTTTCTCACGGAGGGCCCTGGAGCTCACACAAGTGGCTTGAGATGCTCAGATGGACACTAAGCAGGATAACAAACTCGCCCAGCACGCAGACGCACATCCTGTCCACCACGACCTGAAATGGAAGGGCGGCCCGGCCTTGTAGGTGGACCACCATGTCCCACTCAGCCCCACAGGAGGGGCAGCCTGAACTCTCCCCAGAAGCAGAAGCCAGGTCCCTGGAATCCGTGGATGCCGGGGTTCAGTGTCAAGATGCAAGAGTTCTGATGCCCCTGAGCAGTGTCTGGGCTTGTGACAGCAAGGTGAAAAGAGAGCATGTCAGTGCCACTCTCTGGTGACAGCGTGACAAGGTCAAAACAACTCACAGCAAATGCCACTGACTCAGACTGCAGGGAGCCGCTGGGACATTCACAGGAGACATCCTGGGTGTGAGGCCCCTCCCCAGAGGCCCTCACCTGCGCGCTGTCCTTCTGTCCCCTCGAGCTCCACAGTGGAATTCAGAGCCTCTGACGTTCTCCCCTTGTTATTCTTCTATGAAGGTGACAAAAGAAACCATATGTTGTCTATTTCATGCAATCATTTCTCTTAATAAATCATGGTGTTTCTTGAGAATACAGACAGGATATTGCAACAAAAACCCTAACAAAACAGACTTATCCAGAATTGTTGGGGACCCTGCAATGGCCACCGGAGGCCGTGCTGGGCACCCACCATGTGTCCGATTTGACCTGCACCCTAGCAGGCAGGAGAGGAGCTGTTCCCACCTCACACGGCTGCCTGGACCATTTGGCGGTTGCTACTCTGTTCATTACAGTCCACCACACACACAGGAGGGTACACAGTCAAATCCCAATGTCACCAGGAAGCAGCCAGTTCCTGGCCACATCTTCAGTATCAATGCTGCTCTCTGCAGGTGCACTCTGCCCACGGCCCAGAAACTTCAGGTAGTGCTTTCCCCATGGCCTGATTCACCTTGGAATTCACTCAGCAATTCACTCTGCAACCACAAACGGGTTTCTCAACCTCTCTGAGCCTTCTTTTTCTCAGCTGAGGCATAGAAGGAAACTCTGTGACCTCATGGGTCTCTTGCAGGGACTGATCATGGCATGACTCCTATAAATATCAAGACATTTCTGCAGCACAGGAGCTGGAGGCAGGCGAGTGTCTGGTTCTGCTTAGAGTCTCACAGTCAGAACCTGCAGGTGCTCAAAGACTCATTGCAATCTGTCATCGTGCTGCTCAGGAAACTGTGGCCACAGGAACTCACAGCTTCTCGGAGTCCTGCATGGAAATCCCCTGCGTGGAGCGTTGTGGTTGATTTGCATGTTTAATAAGCACAGGTCCCATTTTGACCCGTCAGTCACTGTTGAAGGTGTGTGGCAAATATTAGCACATTCAATACTAATCATGCTTCACAGCCAAGGAACTGGGAGGTTATGTAACTTGCCCAGTTACAGGCTCATGGTTACTGGAAGAGGACGCCAACCCAAGTGGTTGGCTCCCAAGTCTGCACCTTGAACCGCTGCCCCGTCTCACTTCATCCTGCTCCGCATCCTGTCCTGATTCTCCAATAGCCCTGGCAGCCAACACCCCCTCTCGGCTCTCTCCTCGGCCTCCCTCCTTCCACCACTGTTACTAAGAAGGAGAGTAGAATTCTGTCCTCTTAGACTCCCACTGCCTCCCACTGGGTTTCCTGGAAACCTCACAAGCTGCTCCTGACCCAGGAGGATGATTCCAGAGAAGCCGCTGGAGAGAGCGGAGGGCGGGGGGTTGTTCCACCACGGAGCCGGCCCTCACTGGGTTCCAAGCGCAACAGATTGTTCCACCTCCAGGACAGTCTTGCAGGACACCTGGGGACTATTGCACCTCAGTAGAACTGGTGGGGGCCTCCGAGTGTGTCCAGGGGCTGCAGGCCGGCCATGGGCACCAGCTCTGCAGAGGCTGGGCTGTTACCATGTGGCCACAAAGGGGATCCCGATATCCCACCCCTCAGCAGCAGGGGAGGGGCGACCCTTCAAGAAAATTGTCACCACCCCCGCAGAGCTGGGGCAGAGCAGCTGGGTGGAGAAGGGGTGCTGACACACAGGAGTCCCCAAGTCCTCCCGGGGCAGCTAGTGTCTGATAAACCTGCCCCATGAGTTCCAGAACCAGCTGGCCACCCAGCTGTGACCCTGAGTTCCAGCAGAGAGGACGTGGCTGACTCCTATTTTGTCCACAGGCGAATTGTAGCTTGGGGTGGGTCTCGATTTCGGTCGCCATTCACTTATTAAATGGGATAGTGTGAAGATCCACTAAGGTAGCAAACAGGAAGGGGACACTTGCAAGGTCACATGGTGCAGTGGGGAGGGCAAGAGAAATCAGGTCCCCGCAGCACACTGGGGAGGGAGCCTCACACTGTCGCAGGCCAGGCACTCAGGGATGCGCCTCAGGAACCTCACCTTCACCCCACACCCCGCCCCGCAGCACCTCAGGTCCCTGGGCTCCTGGCAGTCCTGGGGCAGAGGTGCGCCTCCCTCCCCCGCGGCTGAGCTGGCTAAAGGTTTTGTACTCAAATGCCCAAGGCAGACAGGCGGCGTCACTAGATGGAATGCATCCCTTGCCTTGCTGGGGGATGGTCTGACTATCAGATGGGAGGGTTGAAGTGTTTGCTAAAATGTGAGATTACAAGAACAATGATGAGCTATAAGCACTGCTCAGGTACCAGAGGCTGTGCCAGGAGCGGGATGTCCATCAGCATGGTTAGCACAGCTCATTCCACCTTCCCAACAGCCCTGGGAGCAGTACTTTTGGGAATGTCTATGTCTTGCAGATGAAGGAAATGAAGTTCGGAGAGGTTCGGTAACTCGCCCACCTCACATGGGAAGAGGTGGAACCAAGATCACAGAGCGAGCGTCCTGTCTTGGAGGCCTGCTCTAGACTCCCAAGTGGTAAAGACTTGGATAAAGTGCTGATTCTTTGCAGGATGGACAACTCGGCCAGGATCCTGATCACCCATGCCCCTTTGCTGGTTCCAGGGAAAGTGTATTCCAAATCCTGAGTCAGTTATGTTCTAGTTCAGTGATTGTCACCTTGGCAACTGCACCTCTCAACTTCCACTCCCTTGTCTGCAAAGGAGAGACCCTTCCGCCCATGGGTCTGGAGAGCAGCCGGACAGTGTGGGGTAAATACCCAGCTTGGTGCCAAGAACCCCAAGCTGTTTGGCCGATGCCCCTTTCCTCCCCCTTATGCTTCTGAAATTCTGAACTTCAGAGATGAGTTTGCAACTCACTGCCCAATGCCCCAGTCATGATGCTTTTCACGCGCAACATGTGTCGTGGCCAGGAGCATATGGCACGGTCCTCGGGTGGTGTGTCTGCCCTCTTCCAGGGTGATCTGAGGGACAGGCTTTTAATTTTACCTCTTAGCAATGTCTCAGAGCCAAACACAGGTCCTGATGTCACAGTAACTCGATGGATAAGTGGCTGAATGAAGGAGGGAATGACCGTGCCCTGGGTTTTCTGCATTATCACTAGGTGATGGAATTTGACCTGGTCAGATCTGCCTGGCTTGGTCTCCAGGAGAACAGGGTGCAGTTTTTCTGCACTCAGTTCAATTCAACAAACATTTCATTAATGTTCACAATGAGCGTGAAGAGGGACAGACAGGCTTGTGCTAATGAATGGCACGGAGCCCTGCCCTAATTCTGGCCTCATCGTGCCATTTCTTCCAAACTCTGCACAAATGAGCCACTTGAGGAGCACTTTGAATGAATGCACGTTTGTCCATGTGCTTGGCTCAGCAGAAAAAACAAGCAGGCAGGCTTCACGGTAAAAGGGACGCGGAATGTTTACCTCCTGGCTTCTCTCCGGGGCTGTCCGTCTGTCCCCCACTCACACACACACAGGTTGAAGAGTGAGCCATCTGATCTCGAGCAACACGGAACCAGTGGTCCTGCTCTCCTTGCAGCTTAGATTTCACCTAGTTTTGCAGCTGCTTCCTGGAGGTGGGCTATGGAGCCCTTCACACTGAGCAGGAGGACGGAGCCCATGCATCTGGCTCTGAGCAACGGCTGCTCTGGGGCTGAAGTAGCCCACACCAGGAGCAGAGGGCCACGAGTCCACCCTGCTCCTCCCACAGCCAGCTGTTGTGGGGTGCATGGTGGCCACTGGCCACTGAGTCAGTCATCATGAGGAGTGGGTGCAGCAGAGAGGGAAGAAGGCCATGGAGGCCACGTGTCCCCACCTCCAAGTGACCACTGGCCAACAGAAGATTCCTTGCAGCCTAACTGACCTTGAACCGCCTTCAGACAAAAAAGTGGGAGTTTCTGGGAGACCAACAGATCTCCCAAGGACAAGTGGCAGGACTCTGTTCTGTGGCCCTTCTCCCGTCAATCATTGCACACAGGAGAGCAGTGAGGAAGGACAGACAACACCTGATGGACTCACACCACGGGTGAAGAGGGTCTGTGGTGGAGAGACACCTCGCAGGATGCTTCCTCCTTGTATGGGGCAGGTGGTCTCTGGGGCCATCACGTAGTGTGGAGGCTGTGCACGCAAGTCCTCGTGTGCGAGCCCCGAGCACAGAGATGGCGCCTCCCAGGAGATGACCACACCACTGTGCCAGCACCCAGCTGTCTCTGTTCCAGGGACTGTTAAGTCCCAGTCTCCTTCCTTTCCCTCTCTCCTCCCCTCTACAGTCTGCCTTCCCGTTCAGCCTCTCCCCGGCTCCCACCTTACAGGACACAAGAGACCTTGACATGAGCCCTGCCCTGGGAACTGAAGGTGGCTGGAGGTCCCTGGTCCATCGCTCCTGGGTTGCCGTGATTATGTCCCCTGCGTGTGTGCTGATTGAAGTGACGGTCTGGTGGCCATTAAAAGATTCTGAGAAACTCCCTTCCCCAGGAATCTGAGTTTTTCAAGAAGACGTGGAGACTGGCTTTGTCCTGTGGCCACATTCCCATCAGGGCCTCCCCTGTCCAATCTGGCTTATTTGTAGAAATGTCCTTGGGGGATGCAGAGCCGGCTGTACTCCAGCCTGTGGCCTCAAGCAAATAGGTCTGTGCCTGAGCCCCAGATTCCCCATCTGCAGAGCACCAGGAGCAATCTCGGCTTTGCCGTTCTTTGTATTTAAGGTAGAAATGCTTTAATTTCCCAGTCCCGTCAGGCCTGGCTCCCTCCAAATCTCCAGGCCGAGAGCCAGAGCACGGCTGGCTTTTATGGCATCTCTGCATGTTTAGAAATAAGGTGCACCAGCTTAACTAAGAGTCAGCTCCGAGGGGCACAGCTCAGGAAGCAGGTGGCTCCTTTGGGAGAGGAAAAGCTCCTCTTGCTCTGGTTGGCGTAGTCCTGCACAGTGCACATAATCTGGCCACGAGAAGGTAGGCTGGACTTCAGCCCTTACTCATGGACCCCTTTGTGCAGTGAGCAACCTGCGGAACTGCTTGTGATGACCTGCTCAGTACAGTTGCCTGGTTCTGGGTCCTGGTGGGAGCCAGTTGGAGGGGTCTTTTGGTCAGTCTGACAAGCTGTGTTGGAGGATTCCCCATCAGTTGCTCTTCAAACCGCCCAGGGCTGCTGCACACAGCCATGCGGCCAGTGTATCACGCTGGAGTCACGGGCCCCTGGGCACCTGAGGGCAGAGAACAGACCTGCTGTTTCCTTCTGTAGGCTGCACAGCACAGGGCTTGTGGTCAAGCTGTCAAGCTCAGATGAAAGAAAGGAGCTAAGGTAGAGGAGGGGAGGGGGAGGGACCAGGGACCCTCCTGGCGGGCGCTTCCCCTCTCTCAGCGTGGCTCAGCTGGGTGGCTGCACCTCACTGTGGCCTTGCAGAGTCAGGCCTGAATCCTGTACTGCTCCCTGCCCACGGGTTCCAGTGTGGGGCAGAGAGTGGGCCAAGCTCAGTTTTGCAGGCTCACATACCTGCCATCGTCCCTGCGCACGGGTGGGGCTCACTACTATAAGTGGGTTGAGGAAGGAGTGGAGAGGGTGCCCCAAGGCCACTGCACCCTCCCCTATCACCCTGACACAGGGCTGCCGCCCCTGCACATCTTTGCCCCTCTGCACCCTGCTCCTGCGCTGACCACTGTGCTCCCTCCTGACTCTGGCCTCCCTCACAAGGCCATGGCTTGGCTCTTCCTCCGTGGCAGGCAGATCCAGGGCTTCGGGAATGATCCTTCCTTGGCTTTGGGTCTTTGTCTCGTCACCTTAGAAGGCCCACAGTCAAGTGAGCTTTTCCCTGGGTAATAAAGTAATTGGGTTGAGGCACTTGTACTCAACCCAGGCTCCGCCAGCCACTAACTTCAAACTTTTTTCCTCTTGAAGGCTTGTTCTCCTGTCTGCAACTGAGACCATGGTGTTGTCCTGCTAGCTTGCTGCGGAGACTCACTAGGCTTCCAGGCTTGGGCAGGTGACCTGTTCTCGTGGCTGTTGTCACCCAGGCTCAGCAAACTTTCTGCAAAGGGAAGACAGGGAAGCGTTTAGGCTTTGGGTCATAGAAAAGGCTTATGTTGTGGGTTTTTTTTTTTTAAACCATATGTGGAGAGAACTTATGTGGTCAACAGAGACCTTCTGTTTTTACAATCAGCTTCCTTATCTACAGGTTCTGCCTTCACAGATTCAATTGGTCATGAATCAAAAGTACTCAGAAACAACCTCGCCCCTCACTGTTTCCTGGTAGTGTAGTGTAGCAGCAATTACAGGGCACTTGTACCGCACTAGCTTATAACTCAGAGGTGATCTGAAGTGTGCAAGAGGAGGTGGCATAGGTGAAATGCAAATGCCACCATTATATAAAGTGAATTGAGTGTCACTGCATCTTGGCACCTCTGAGGGTCCTGGAACCAAGACTGGATACTGAGAGATGACGGGATGTACGTGTGTGCATATGCATAAGCATAGATGTGTGTGTGCACACATATAAACGCCTCCCATATGCGCACACTCACACACACACACACACAAGTTATTTAAAAATATAAAATCCATTCTTGCTTTGCAGGCCACAGAAAGTATGCATAGGGGACAAGACCCTGTCTCGAAAGAAAGAAAGAAAGAAAGAAAGAAAGAAAGAAAGAAAGAAAGAAAGAAAGAAAGAAAGAAAGAAAGAAAGAAAGAAAGAAAGAGAGAAGACTCAGGATGCAGCTCAATGTAAAGTGCCCCTGGTTTGATTCCCAGGACCCCCCTGTATAGGTCTGTGTAGGAGGCTTTGTCCCAGAGGGCCAACACTGGCTGGTGGGCCACTCTTCGCCCAGCCCTGCACATCATATAAGTCACCTTAAGTGCCTGGAGGAGTCACTTACCTTTTTCTTTTTCTGTCACCCATTTCAATTAGTATGTAGAAAAATGAGCTAGTCTGAGCAGCACCCATCTTTTCCGGTTTCGAGCAGACTGATATTGTGAGCAAACTTCAACCCCGTCCACCTGGCGAAACTGGAATTACTATACTCACTGGACAATGATTCCACAAACCACCCTCCCTCAGCCTGGCCTCCACCGTTGCGTGGTCTGTGACCTCAGCTCCTCTGAGTACCGTGCAGGGGAAGTCTCGCAGCACTCGCCTTATTTCACCTACACCACGTCCTTGAGACTCCTCTGCTTTGCAAAAGTGTCAGAATTCCCCTCCTTTTGTGGCTGAATAATATTCCTCTGTCTGTATGCAGCACATTTTATTTCTCTGTTCATCCATCCATTGACCCTTGGGTGGTTTCCACATTTTGACCATTATGAATAATACCACTGTGAGCACAGGTGAACAAATGCCTCTTCAAAACTCTGCTTCCAATTCTTTTGAGTATATAACCAAAAGTGGAATTACCTGATCATATGATAATTCTATTTTTGACTTTTGAAGGAACTGCCAAACTATTTTCTTAGGGTGGCTGCAACATTTTTTACTCCTACCAACAGCACACAAGGGTTCCAATTCTTCCACATTCCTTCCAATATTTGTTTTGTAAGTTTTATTGTATTTTTTTAACTTTTTTTAAATATTTGTTTTTTAGGTGTAGATGGACACTACACAATGCCTTTATTTTTATGTGGTGCTGAGAATCAAACTCAGGTCCCGCCCGTGCTAGGTGAGCGCTCTACTGCTCTACTGCTGAGCCACAATCCCAGCCCCTTATTGTATTTTTTAAAAAAATCTTTTTTAGTTATCAATGGACCTTTATTTTATTTATTTATATGCAGTGCTGAGAATTGAACCCAGTGCCTCACACATGCTAGGCAAGTGCTCTGAGCCACCACCCCATGTTTTTAAATTGATAATAGTTGTGTCTACTTAGGAGTTAAAATGTAATCTTTTAATATATGTATATATTGCAGAATGATCAAATCAGGGTAATGACTGTATCATCCCTTTTTGTAAGAGTTGAAAGATTCATGACATTTGTAGGCTCCATTCCTCCATGAATTACTCCATAATCGAACTGCACGGTCTCTCTATTGAGCCTCTGCATGTGAAAAACCTCCAGGCTGCTACAACAGACCAGGTGACCCAAACAAGAGACAGTCATTCTTCACAGTTCTGGAGCCTGGAGGTCTGAGCCCAAAGTGCTGACAGATTCAGTGTCTGGCAATGGCTGCTTCCTGGGTCATGGATGGTGCCTCTCCCCATGGCCTCTACGGCAGAAGGGCAGGGACAGCTCACTGGGGTCCCTTTAATTAGAGCATTAATCCCATCTGGGACTCATGGCCCAGTCACCTCGCCAAGGTGCGCCTCCTGACACCATCACCTTGGGGTGGGGCCTCAGCGTGTGATCGCGGAGGGGCTAGGAGGGGCTAGGAGGGCGCAGTCCTTGGCTTCCATATCTAAACGAGGACCCAGAGCTCAGCATCAGTGTCTCCACATCACAGATGAGGCCGGGAGGCTGAGTGGGTGAGGAATGTGCCAGTGTCTCTGTCACCAGAGCCATTGTCCCAGACCCACATGCTCCTGTCTTTCCATGGTGTCAGACGGTTTTGAATATCGATAAGTTCACCAGCTCCGTCAGCTCTTGGGCTTTAGTTCCCCTAATACTCTGCTTTCACCTGGTGCACGGCCGAGGCGATTGCAGGTTCCTTATTCCATGCCACCTTAACTGCTAATGTCCCCGACACTCCAATCACACTGCCCACGATGACAGGTAAGTTGTAGAAAGGCTCAGAAAACATTCAAGAGACAGAGCTAAGAGCCAAAGCCCAGGGCTGATAAAAATGCAGAGTCGCAGGTGGTGAGATGGGGTCCCCAGCTTCAGGGCGAAGGGCCTGGGGGGAGGATTTGGCATGTAGGCTGAAGTGTCCACTGGAAATGGACCTTTCCCGAGGGTCAGGGGACACCACCTTGAGCTGAAGCCTGGGGACAGGCGGTGCCTTGCTCAGGTGATCTTCCAGGGCAAGGCTCTGATAGTGGCCAGGGAGTGGTCAGCAAGCTGTGCTGTTCTTAGGGTGTTCCTTCTCTTACAGGTCTTAGGTAAGGGGTCACATCTGGTGTGATTGATAAGCTCCTGCCTCTGGCATTTCTAAGGTGATGCCATAGGTCCACATGTCTCTGTGCTCCTGACATAATTTGATAAGTTAACGGGTGGTTTTAAAATCAATATTAATAAGTCATTTATCAGTTTGTGCCTTATGTTTGTATTGGGAGCCGATGGCTGTTTTTCTTGTACAAACATGATATAGAGTCATTCTTCCCCGGCACTTGTGTTCAAAGTGAGGCAACTCTTGGAGAACTTCGGCACTTTCAATGGAGGCGCTCAGGGCAGATCATGGCCTGAAAGCTGTTGTTCCCCCCAACATGAAGTCACCTGGGGCAGGTGCAGCTCGCTCACCATGGACGCAGCTGATACAGGGCACAGCCACTTCTGGTTCTGGCCCGCTCCAGGACCTGGACAGCTTTCCAGCCTCCTAGGAAGCATTTTAGGGCTATTCTTTCCCCAATCTCTGCCTCCCCTCGCTGGCTGCTTGGTCTAGTCCTTGGCCTGATCCACCCGTGACTCACTGTATCCCCATCATGGGGACAGGGGGACTCTGCTCAGTGTTACCTGTGAGCCTTGCACACCACAGAGTTGGGAGTCATAAAAGGATTTCATCAAATCCAAAAATACCTCCGAGAATGGAAGGCGGTGAGGTGCGGGCCTCCCAAGGCTGGCGGGAGCCGGAGGCCACACAGGCCGTCTCCTCTGGGAGGAGGGACCAGGACACACAGGACGGCAGGAGCAGCCTTTGGGGCTTTCCATAAGCTGTCACATTATCTGGAGTCAAGGCGTGTCAGGAACACAGGTAAATCAGTGCATCAGAAAGAATAGAATGATTTACCTGATGTGTAGCTGGACTGATAACTCTATAAACACGCCACCGAGCCTCTTCATGCCAATGGAACATCATGTTTTGCCAAAGGTCTGAAGGTCCTGGGCTTATCAGTCAGTATCTATTGGTTTTTTTTTTTCCCTTTAGGTGGTAATTTGAACTTTAGACCAGTCTGTGGTTGGATCTGTATCCTAGGCCCAATTAGGAAGATCCCTGTTACAATCATCTTTATTTAAAAGTGGTAAAACGTCCTCTCAGGATCTAACACCACACCCATGGACACATGCTCCCAAACTGCCAGGGGCATTGGGACGGCCAGGGGTCATTCAAGGGCGCTCCCATCAGCTGGGCTGACGGGGGCTTGCTTCTGCCTTTCTCCCTAGTTCCCAGGACGCACAGTGGGTCCACAGACCTCTCTTGGGAGCAAGGTCCCCAGGCCATGTCCTGTGAACAAGTCGTCTGGCCTTGAAATGATCTATAAGGCTCATTTGCGACCAGGCGACCTGTCCGTGGCTGTGTTGGAGCAGAGGGGGGTGCCTTTAGGAATCGTTTCACTCTCAGGATCCCTGTGGAGGGAGAAGGTACCTATTCCATAGAGCTGCCGGGAAACCAGTATGTGCGGGACGTCCAGCGTGTGGGGACGCCAGCGCCTGGGGGCGTCCAGCATATGGGGACGCCCTCGGTGTGTTTTCTGCACACACATCTGAGTCTGCGTCTTCTCAAGGGCCAGTTCTCCTCCAGATGCCTCTTGGGAAGCCCTTGGGGGCCACCGCTGCTGCCCGAGGTTGCCCAGGACCCATGCCTTCCCCCGGGGGGGCACCGAGGAGTCTGCCTGAGAGCGTGGACAATGAGCGTCTCTCCCCACGTCTGTTCCAGTCCCCTGCCCAGGAAGCTCCCCTCCTTCTCTCCTCTTTGTCTCGGCCTCTTCTCCCTGGCTGTCACCCGTGCCCACATGATGGCCCATGTTCCCAGGTCAAAGTCCTTCCTGTGCAGCCCTCGGGAAGCACACGGGACGGGGAGCCCCCAGCCTGTCTATGTATATGTGTAACCTGTCTGTCTGTCTGTCCATGCGGAAAGACCAAGTGGAGAAACAGCCTCCGTGCCATGCTGGTGGGACTGTGCCAGGGTACAGGTGCCCTGGGAAATGGTGTCACACCATCATCCCCTAACATGGACTCCCCGTCCAGGCCTTCAGACCAGGCCTCGCACGCCAGTGTCTACAGAAGCAAAGGGCAGAAGCTACCCTCGTGACCATCGGTGGGTGGAAGGACAAACGACTGTGATGTGGACTTGCAGTGGCGTTTTATTCGGCCATGGGAAGACAAGGAGGAGATGTGTTAGGAAGTGACAGCCGACAGACACCAAGGCCATCATCACCGTGTGACTGTACCGTGTGAGGTGCTAGAGCAGGAGCACCCCAGGCTGGGCACACACGGGCTGCAGGGGCTGCAGGAGGAGGGCGTGGGACGAAGCTGCTGGCGGGGTAGGATCTGTTTGGGGCCGATGAAGAAGCCTTGGGACTGGCAAGTGGTGAGGGTCATTCGATACTCTGGAGGCACCAGCTGCCACTGAACGGTGCACTTCAGAGGGGTTGCTTAGTGTGATCTAACTTCCAGCCAGCGGGGTCAAAAAGCACCAGAAGTGAAGAGTACAAATAACATCATCCCCCTTTTATTATTAAAAACCCGAGAGAGCGTAACGGTGTGACTCTGGGTGAGTCCCGCAGTTCCTCCAGCTGGTTCCTGTTCCGTGAAGCGGAACTCTCCCCTGCCGCACCGAACTGCTCTGGCAATTAGAAGAGAAGCCCCCTGATGCTCTTTAATAAGAACACGAGAGGATGCCAAATGCCCACCCAACGCACAGTCGTCCACCTCCTTTCTTCCAAATTTGGTTCAACTCCACGTCTTGTGCGTTTCATCAGTTAATGACACCTTCCTGACACTTGTCCTCAAAGTGGCTGTCCCTATCCGTGAGCCTTAGCTGTTTAACACAGGCCCACGAAGGCAGTCAGAGTGCCCAGCTCCCCCTCCAAGCCGCCCTGTGCCTCGCCCAGTGCCCACTGGCCATGAAAACGGTGGCTGCGGTTGAGGTGTTCCAGGGGCTGGGCCTGGGCCCCTTGTCCACCGCAGTTCACTGGGTTCTTGCAGCATTTCTGTGAGGTAGGGATGACTGGGCCCTGTTCCCAGCAGAGAAGGTGCATTCAGAAGGTGAGGACGTCCCCGAGGATGTGCCACTGGTAGGTGACAGAGCCGAGGCCTTCTCTATGATCCGACCCCAGGGACGGAGAGCTCTGTCCCTAGACCGTATCCTCAGGCTTTTAAAAGTCTTGCTGTTAAGTTTGATCTGTCTCCATGCCTGGATATAAGCACAAACCCATCCCGGCAGGAAGGAAGGGTAGTGGGGTGACCTGAAAAGGCCCTGCTCTGACAGGCGGGAAGCGCAGGCTCGCGTCCACGTTGGCCAGCTGGCTGCTCCTTCAGCTGCTGTGATGGGGTCATGACCTGAGCAGGAGTTTTCGGGGTGCTCCTCATTTTTCTAGGAGGACCACACAGAGTCAGTCCACTATTTGAGAAACGACTGTACCCCCACGCCGTCACCAAAGCGGTTGTCAGAGAAGATTCTGATGAGATTCCCTGGACTCACAGCTCAGGGTCTTTGCGGTCATTCCAGGTGTGGTGGGCACTGTCCTGGGCACTCAGGACACCTTCTTGGGACGGTCTCCTCCCTCCCTGCAGGGAGTGCTGGAGCCATGTTCAACAGTGAGTTCCCCCGCGGCAGGACTGTCCTCAGGGAGGCCACACTCCGCCCCAGGCTCCTGGGAGCACCAAGCCAGGCCCCCAAGCCCCACGTCACTCAGCGCAACTCTTCAGGGCCCAGGGCTCGGGCTGCCCCGAGGTCAGCAGAAGACTTTGTCACCGCAGTGGTTGCAGCTCCTCCTCAGGCTCCACCTCCTCCTCCCTCCCCCACAGGGCTCCATGGGGCCACTTTCCAATGCCTCCTGACCCCAAATCTCTTCCCCAGGTTCGATTCCTGGGGAAGAACAGTGCTGTGAGTCTTTCTTCTTGTGCAATGAAAAAACAGAGGGGCCAAATGGGGACATGACTGGCCTCACGCTGTAGCTGGGAAGTCCTCTGTTTAGGGGGAGCTGGCTGCCGGGGCCTCCCCCGTCCACCTAGCAGGAAGCAGTGGTCCTGCCTTGCAGCTTGGGTTTCCTGTAGTTTTAGGGCTGCTTCCTCGAGGCACCCGGAGCACTGACACTGGGCAGGCAGAGCCCTGCCTCCTGCTCTGGACGCAGGCTGCTCTGGGGCTGAAGTGGCCCAGAGGCGGATGAGGGCCACAAGGGCTCTCTGATGATTCCACCTGCTCTTCCCAGAGCCAGCCTGTTGTAGGGCTCAGGGTGGACACTGGCCACCAAGACAGTTATCCTGAGGAACAGGTGCAGCAGAGGGGGAGGAAGGTTGTGGAGGCTTCTTGTCCCCACCTCCAAGGGACCATCAGCTGACAGAAGATCCCATGCTGTCTAGCTGACCTTGCACCACCTTGCCACTTGGAGTTTCTGGGAGATCAAAACAGCTCCCAAGGACACGTGGCAGGGCTGGCCCTCTGGTCTGGCACCCATCAATCATTGCCCACAGGAGTGCAGTGAGGAAGGACAGACTGTATCGGATGGACTCACACCACGTGTGAAGAGGGTCTGGGGAGAGACACCTCGCAGGACGCTTCCTCCTTGTATGTGGGAGGTCTTTCCTGGTGCCATCACGTAGCCTGTGAAGGCGAAGGCATGGAAGTCCACATGTGGGAGCACCGAGTACAGAGATGCGCCTTCACCTTGACACAGAGCACTGCCGTGGCAAGTAGAGGTGCCTGGAGGCCCACTGGTTCATTGCTGCTCTAGTTGTGGGTGGAGAACTAGAAGTACTACATCCCTGCTACCCCGTGACATCAGTGGAGAGAGGGGACCTGGAGGAGAGGGTTTCAGAGCATCACCATGAGCAGGACTAGAATTTGGAGTTTTGAGGCTTTTGTATGGGCTAAAGAGCAGAGAGCTGAGTGGGTGGGCCATCTCCCAACCCACCCCATCCTGATTTCATGACCTTGAGCAGGCCCCTGGGCCTCAGCTTCCTCAGCCGGTCAGTGGACAGCAGTACTGCCAGACGGGTGGGCCCGTGGCAATTGTCACCATTCTGTTTTCATACCCAGATGGACATTGCAAATTCACAGGAAGTATAGACTGTCTCCATCCATCCAAGCAATCCCACTGAGATCAGTTTACAGCCACGTGACATCATGAGGATGTGCTTTTATCATGAAGTTGTAAGCAGAGTTTCTGGAGTCCACCCAACCTGGGATCAAGTCCCAGCTCTGTGATCTTGGCCAAAAATCTCCTGGTGCCTCCAGCCTGCCATTTCCCCAACTGTGAGCGCACTCCCTTCTGGGTGGTTGAGAAGAGAAACATGCCCATAAAACCCTTGCTGGGTCTTGCCGGTTGACAGTGCCTGTCATGTGGCAGCTGGTTCGTCCTGGGACTTGCCATGGCAACCCTTAGCAGGACACATGCTTCTTTCCTGCAGGCGAAGAAAGACAGAAGCTTCTGCAGGCCACCCTGCCGCACCAGCTCTCCTCTTTAATTAATCAATCAATTAGTGCCTGGTGCTGGGGAGGAGCTCTGCCTGGTGCAGGCTGGGCCAGGGCGCTCCCACTGAGCGGCACCCGGCCCTACAGCGCTGTCTCGGTCATTTGTTCCGTTCCCGTGTTGTGCAATTTCGATTCAACATACATCACAAAATCCACAGAACATCTTAAACTTTGCTTGGCGCAGCCAACATCCATTTATCTTTAGCTTTTGCCGTGTTCTTTCGTTCCGGCATTTCCCTATTTCTCTCTGGGATTGTTTCCATCTTGTCTGAAGAAAGCTATTTTGTGTGTGTGTGTGTGTGTTTTTTTTTTTTTTTTTGTCCATTTTGTCTTTTTCTACAACTTATTTTGTCACCTTCATTTTGGAAACAGACCTTTTCTGTCCTTGTGAAATTCTAGCTGGCAGCCGTGGTCTTTCTGCATTTAGGAACGCCCTCCCCTGGTCTTCGGCTCATCTTTCCATTGAAGAGTCAGCGCTGGGGCTCGTGGGTCCTCCTTTAGCGGAACTCTCTCCTCTGCTCTCCTCCCTCCCTCTCTTCCTTCCTCCTTTCTTCCTTTTCTTGTTATAAACATATAAGTCTAAGCACAGGTATAGCGAGGTGCACCTGGCCCACGCGCACACGCTCCTGGGTGAGTGGATCACACGCAGCAGCCAGCAAACAGACCAAGGTCCAGAAGGTGACCCGCACCCAGAAGCCTCCCCGTCCCAACGGCACCGGCTGCCCCCAGGCCCGACCCCACACCCCCTTCCACTGCTGTCAGCGCAGGTTAGTTCTCTCTTCCTGCTGTTTGTGGGAGGGGTGCAGTCTGACACTGGGCACCTGCTGGGCGCCGTGCTGGCCAGGCTCCCTCCTGACCCCGCTGCAGGGAGGCACAGGGCCCGTGTTCTCCAGCGCCCTGGGAAGCCAATGTGGCGATCCCAGGTTCATTATCACATTCCTTTTACAGCAGTGGGCACTTGGGTGACTCCCAGCCAGAGGCAGCGGTGCCAGGAGTGTCCCAGTGTGGACTCAGGTAAACACAGGTAGGGGTGGCATTTCTGGTCTGGTCGGTGTGTTCAGCCTGCGTAGGAGCAGGCAACCAGACACGGAAAGTGGCTGTGCTCCAGCCCCTGTGACCGAGAGGCAGCCACCCTCACCCCTCGACTTGCTGACCCAAGGTGACTTTGTCTTCTATATTTTAGTCACTCTGAAGGGTGCTGCCCAATTTTTTGGGGGGAGGGTACCAGGGATTGAACTCAGGGCCACTTGATCACTGTGCCACATCCCCAGCCCTATTTTATATTTTATTTGGAGACAGGGTCTCACTGAGTTGCTTAGCACTTTGATGTGTCCGAGGCTGGCTTTCAACTCTCAATCCTGAAGCTTCAGCCTCCCGGGTCGCTGACATTACAGGTGTGTGCCACTGTGCCCAGCAACTGCTTTCCAGTTTTTGAGCTTGGTGTTGACACCACCTTGTCTTGGAAGCCACATTTTCATTTCTAAATCTCACTCAAGTAAATCTTTTGAAAACTTTGTTTTATTTAGATATATGTGACAGTAGAGTGTATTTGACATGTTGTACATACATGGAGTACAACACTCTAATTAGGATGCCATTCTTTGGTTGAATAGGATGTGGAGTTCCACTGGTCATGTATTCATATAGAAACACAGAAAACTTACGTCTGATGCATTCCACTGTCTTTCCTAGTCCCATCTCCCCTTCCTTCATTCCTCTTGTTTAAGCCCCTGAATTTCTGTTCTTCCCTCCTTCCCCCTATTGTGAGTTAGCATCCACATATCAGAGAGAGCATCCGACCTTTGGCTTTGGGGGATTGGCTTATTCCACTTAGCATGATCGTCTCCAGTTCCATCCACTTACCGCCAAAGTTATAAAGTCATTACTTTTTATGGCTGAGTAACATGCCATAAATGTGTATATAAAGCACATTTTCTTTATCCATTCGTCTGTTGAAGGGCACCTAAATTGGTACTATAGCTTAGATATGGTGAATTGAGCCTCTATAAACATTGATATGGCTGCGCCATTGTAGTCTGTTGATTTTAAGTCCTTTGGGTGTATGTATGCCAAGAAGTGGGATAACTGGGTCAAAAGTGGTTCTATTCTAAGTTTTCTGAGGAATCTCCACACTGCTTTCCAGAGTGATTGCGCCCATGGGCAGTCCCACCAACAATGTATGTCACTCCACTTAGTCTTGACCACAGGTGACTCTTCAAAATTTTGCAAATAACCTGGTAATGGCTGTAAGTGTATGTGTGAGAAGGCACACACGCACACGCACACACACTCATGCACACATAGAAAGGGCTTCTTCAGTGTCCCTGTCTCAAGCGTAGGTAGTGAAAGCACTGAAGAATACCTATGATGCTGGGGAACGTGTTTACGGCTTAGTCCTAGATCCTGATTCTGACCCAGAAACGGAGGCAAACAAAGGAACCTGGCTTGTGATGTGTGTCTGTCTGCTCACCCTGACCCATCCATCCAAGACATTCCCATGCACTGAGCTGGGGCCTGAAGATGAGCAAGACAGTCCTGTTCTTCCCAGGGATTTGGAGAGACACCATCAATAGGAATGGGCCATTCTGTGTGAGCACTGTTCTGGCCAGGCCCAGCACAATGGAAGCTCCTTAACGCTCCTGCTCACCTCTGTGTCCCTTATACCTGGGGAAGTCCCAGGAACTCAGCAGGCCCCCATCTACATGCTCTGTGGGGAGCACGAGGGTGAGGCTGGAGTGGCGCAGGGAACCAAGATGGCGGGGGGGCATTAGTGAGTTCTGATGGCTTATCGGGAGCAAGCCCAGCTGGTGAGACGCTGGGAACCCCGGCCTTTCCTCCTCAGGTGTCCTGGTCCTCTTTCCCCTCAGGTGTAGGGGTAGGGGAGCTAGGGCGACTCAGTTCAACATGACCTGGGCCGTGCAGAACCAGGGTGACAGAGCTGAAGGCTCCAGAGGAAGAGGGGCAGGTGGCCCAAGGAGGGCAAGGGGCTTCCCAAGGGAAGCAGCATTGGAGCTGCCTTTACAGGCAACGGGCGGTTTTCTGGGCCTCCAAGGACACGGGGTGAGATGCCAGTGAGACCATGGGGCCATTGCAAGAGGCGTTCCCAAGGCCCGAAGGCCTCCATCTGATGAAACCGTCAGCACGTTCCAACACAACTGTGTGTGAAGGAGCTTTGTAAACTGTGATGCACCTGCCAGGCCACGGCGACCAGAGCAGGACCATAGTCTCTTGAGAATTTGTGATTCTGGCTCCTGGAGTCCATGGGAGGGTGTCAGCTCCAGGTGCAGCCCTACACACCTGGCACCACAGAGGGCAGTTTTGCTGCTGTTGTTCAACAAAACTCCCAGCTATTGGTGTGGGAGGAGACCCTGGAGCATCCCTCACCCTGGGGTTTGGGTGTGTTTACTGTTTCCTTCATTATTCATGTGGATCCATGCACAATCCAAAGGAGGCTCACCTGGGCATGAATCAGAGAGAACTTGCCAGCATCCTCCTCCTTCGTCTGCCTGGAGCCCAGGGGCAGTCTCTGTGGTGCTTCAGGACTTCCAGGGAACTCAGCTGGAACACTTGACCTTGAACGTAGCAAGAAAGAGCCACAGAAGGAGAGTGCATCACTTGTGGTCCCGGAGCAGGGCCAAGGCGGAGCAGGCAGAAAACCCAAGCCTCCTGCCCCCCAGAGCAAGTTCCTTTCATGGCAGGCTTCGCTCCAGAGCCCGCCCTGCTCCCCTCCGGCTCAGACAGGGCTCCTGGAGAGGCCCCAGGTGCCAGACGCCACACCTTCAGCTCCTTGTGTATGTCACATGTCTTGGGCTCAGTCTCCTCCTCTGTGAGATGGGATTTCATGGAGAAGGAAGGGCAGGTGACATGGCATGTGCTGAGCCCAGAGCCCATGGCCAGCACACAGTGGGTCCTGGGTAACATGGATTTTTAGCCAGCTCTATTTCCTTTCTCTTTGTTGCCACAATCATTTTATTACAGATAGTTTCCATCTGACCCTGTGGTTTCAGGCTGGCCAAACAATAATTAGTCAGAGCTGTCTCTGTGGTCACCCAGCGATGTTCTGTTTTCTCAAATCCCAGCTCTTTAAAGAGTCAGCCTTTCAAATGAACCTAAATGGGTCTGTGGCTGCCCCTTCTGTCTTTGCCTGTTGATTCTGTGAGGGGAGGTCTGCAGGCACCTGGAACAGAGGGGTAACAGGGACCAGGAGCAGGTGCCAGAAACCTCCCCACCGTCCCTCCTCCCCTTTGGCTGGGAACGGGGGGATAAAATTGGCAGTGGGAGAACCACATGCAGCTCTTATTTATTTATTTAATGGCAAAGATCCGGCACAGCCAAGCAGAGTAAATTTTCGAAGCTCTGCAGAAGACTAACAGTTTGGTTCCGTCTTATTCCTGGTCCATCGGTGGGAAATTACTTTGGTGTAAACCCAGGGTGTCGGAGCTGGGTCAGCATGGTCTTCCCCAGTGGTGGGAATCAGAGGCCACCTGCTGACAGTGCACATCAAGGAGTCCCACCCCTGCAGCCCCAGAGCCCAGGAGAGGACACTGGACTGGAGGGCCCCAGCGCTGCAGCCCCACTGGCCAACAGTGCTGGATTGGAAGTCAGGCTCCAGGAGGCCGAAGTCTTGTGTGGGACACAGGCAGGCACAGAGGCACCACTGTGGTCAGGAGCTTGGACTGGAGTTTGGGCCATTGCCAGTCTGTAGAGGAGCACTGGCCGCACATGACAATCCAGGGGCCAGGGAAGGCTCTCGCTGGGGTGATGTCCTGGCTGAGTCTTGAAGGTCAAGGAGGTCCTGGCAGATGAGAGGCACAGGCAGGTAAGAGGGTGGGTGGACTGTTCTGGGCAGAGAGAGCACAAGGGGGGAAACAGGAAGCCCAGAGGCCTGCAGAGACGGGCAGCGTGGCATTGCTCTGGGTGGGGTGAGAGGAGAACAGGCTGGGGGTGCAGGGTCCCAGGCCAAGGGCTCTCAGGACACTGATGGGAGCAGTCCCTTCTCTCTGCAGCTGTTGGCCACCACTGGAGGACTTCGGTTGGGGAGGATGCTCTCTGACAGGTGTTGGAATGAGAAACATGGAGCTTGTGGGCAATGTGCCTGGGCCAACCGGGGTACAGAAGCAGATGAGGAAACTCCAGCCAGAGCTATGGAACAGAGGAGAGGCCTCAGGTGGGGACAGAGGAGAGGGGCCAGGTGGAGGTGGGGGCGGAGCAGAGAGGCCTAGTGGGGGCAGAGCAGAGGCCCAGGCCTCTCGGGCAGTGAGATGGGCTTCAGGGCTGGGTAAGAGGGGCGACTCACTCAATTTTCTTCTCTGATTGGGTGTGTGTGAGGGGGAGGCATGGAGCCTCACCTTGAGAGAGAAGGGCCAGTGCGTCCCACCTGGCCACCCAAGCCCCTCTTCACGTGGGTGGAACACAGACAGAAAGTTCCCAGAAGGCCGGCTCATCTTGGTATCTTCAGAGGCCAAATACTCTGCAATTGTCAATTCAGGACTGACTCCTACTTCCCTTGGACGCTGGCTCCTAGTGTCAGAGCTGATCTTGGAGACCATCCTAGTGAGGGCACAGGGAGAGGGAATACAAGTGACCCGCCATGGCAGCCTGTAGGACCTTCCCCTGGGTTGTCTCTGCTGCTGCATTTCCCGTGATGGTGGGCTTGCTACTTCATCTCCCCTGCCTCGTCCTCATCTGCAAGATAGAGAGGCTCACCCTCTGGGATTGCAGTGACGATCTGGCAAAGTGGTGACTGTCCTGTGTTTTAATGGTGTGGCCAGCCCTCGGAACTCTGAGTCTTCTAGTTAACTGTTGGGGTAGACACTGGATTTCCGACTCAGGCTTCCTGCCTCCTGGGATAACCTGGGGGGGGGGGGGGAGGGGAGGGAGGCTTTCCAGAAGCAGACAGCCACTGGGGGAAGAATGCGATTTCGGCCTCGGGTGGTCCTCCTCCATCCCTGAGTTCCTATCCCTGGAGCTCCCTTGGGTCTTCTCAGTAGCAATTTCTTCTTAACATAAAGGCCTGAAGGACTCCAAAGAAGTCCACTGAGGCCCTTCTGGCCCCCAGGTGGCTCCCAGAATTTCTGCACTTGCGTTTCTCTGTGGAGTTCGTGACCAGTGAATGTAAGCAACAGCAGACCCAGTGCTCAGCTGGGTTGGCTTCAAGTCTGGATTCACAAGGCCCTTCCACAAACAAGGACAATCAACAAATAAAAAGCAATTCAGCTGTTTGTGTTATTTGCATGGTGGAAGTATCAGCCCGTCTTGCTCCCTCTGCTAATATTCTGATCCCCCCACCCCCAGCGTCTTGCTGGGGTTCCTTGTGCATCGACTGTGAGCAGATGGAGTGCAGGCCTTCCCCAATTTGTCCTCACTGAGGCCTCGCTGCCACACGCACATAACTGCCCCCCGTCACCAGAACCCGCTGCTCTCCACGTTCCGTGGGTTTGACCCCAGCTCAGCAGCTCCTCTTCCACACAGTCCCTCTGCATCGCCTCCTGCATTGGTGCTGTGCTTGCTCACTTGAGTGGTGGTTGGAAAGTTCTGCCTGTGGACACAAAAATACCAATGCTCTGATTTTTTCAGGAGTCGTCCAGCTTCTGAGGAAGGTGGTAGAAGCAAAGGGTGGAGTGTGTTCTGCCCCACCTGGGCTTCCAGGGGTCTTGGAGGAAATGGAGTCAGACATGGCCAGAGGAGACTTTCCTGCCGAGGGGAGGCCTGGGCTCTGCAGGCCTCTGGAATTTCCTAAGTGTGAACTCCGACGTCAGTGTTGGCTTAGTCTCCAGTGTCCAGCCCCCGAGAGGGGCTACCCACAGCAAGCTGTCAGGGCCGGTAGTGAGGGTTAAGATCACACCTCTACTGGAAGTTACGTTCACATTCACATCCAGACCCCCAGGCACTGTGTGCAAGCATGTTTGCTGCCCAGCGAGGTGGTGGAGAGTGCAGGTTCCTGAGTCAGTCTGGGCTCTGGTCCAGGCAGAGATCTCGAAGCAGTCCATTTAATCTGGGTCTCAATGTCCTAACCTGAAGATAAGGTGGTAAGAGTACCTGCTTCATGGGTTATTCCCAGAATTGAGTCTGTGTAAAACATAGCTCTTCATGCAAAAGTAGACGGTAAAAATCAGGGAGAAGGAGCAGCAAGTCATGTTCTCTCCACCAAAGCACCAAGGTCCCACAGATCCAGCTCAACACCTGTCCCACAGGACTAGGACCGGTGCAGGAACAAGCCCCTCACAGACTGGGACGTGCTCTGCAGACACAGGGTGAGGTCAGCGTTGGTTGTGTGGTCACTAAGTTGTCCCTACTAGTTTTGGGGGCTCTGTCCATGTCTTCTGTCCTCTAAGACCATCCTGGCACATAGTAGATGAAGTCCAGTCACCCCAGAGATTGACCCCGTAAGCAGCACATTGATGGGGTCCCTTGAGTGTTTGCTGGGCTGCGTGCATCTGTGAGGAGGGCTTGGGGTCCTCAGCCTCCTTCCCTCTGCACCCTGTGCGTGCTATCCCACCCATCGCAGCCACTGCAGCTCCTGTAATGACAGACACACACACACACAGGCAGCTCTTTTCAGATTTAGTGCTTTGAAAACGTTCGTTGTTGTTATTATCTGCCAAGGGAATCCCAGATGTCAGCTATCCTTTCTCAGAAAGGGAAAGAGCAGATTATCTGTTTGCAATATGCTTCATCTACCATTTTAAATATGTGGCTTATCCTGCTTTTTAGAAAGAAATGGAAATTAAACCATCTCCAGGAATTTTTTTTTCTCCTGAAATTTCCACACTCGCACACGTCCTTCAATTAAACCTGAGACCAAATCATGTTCCCTTCAAGTGGCCGTTGTAATGTCTGCAAGTTTCTCCAACAGAGAGATCAGAGGGAGCAGTGGATTCCGTGAGCCCTCTCGCGCCCCCAGAGACACTCCTGGGTGTGACAGGCCTGGAGTAGCATGCCGCTCACTGGGTCCCTCTCCTGTGCCCTCCTCCTGGGGGCTGAGAGCTCCTGGTTCCTTGGGGGGCACTCTGGGCCATGAAACCCTGTTCTGGTCCTGGGTGGTTCCCTCTCCTGGGCACATCCTCTCCCTCCGTGTCCATTGCACCTTCCTGGACTCTGAGCAGGACGCGTCTCGCCCTACCCCCCAGCCTCTGTCCCTGGGTCTCTGATCAGGAGATCTCCATTTCCCCGGGCAGCAGCAGCTCCTGAAGTCCTAACAGTGGATTCCAAGGTGCCCCCCAACAGCCCTCCTCCTCTGACGCGCTCTCCTCCCCTTGGCTCCCTGGGGTCAAGTGGGGACCATTGCTGCTCCCCCACGCTGTAGCCTTCACTGCCTCTGGCCCTGGCCACTGCCCTCCTGGACTGGTGGACTGCTCCAGAGTTACTGGGCTCCGCCCCTGGCAGCGCAGCATCTGCCTGGTGCTGTCTCCTTCTTGGCGAGTCCTGCCCTGCAGCCGGCCTCCCTCTCCCAGAAACACACCTCATTCTGGGCTGCTCCCCCCCCACTTGCACTTCCTGTGTCTCCCCAAGTCTCCCCACGTGTGAATTCCTCATTTGCAGGGAGCTCTGCCCTTTTGTCCTGATTCAGCGTCTGCTGGCCAAGGCTTATGTGTCCTCTTCCTTGTCCTCTGACAACAGGCATGGGCACATGGCCCACAGCTGCCTAGGCAGCACTTCTGGGAGGCAGGGAATGGCCCAGGGAGACACAGACCCAGGCAGGCCGACATGCTCAGCTCAGGACTCTCTTCCTGGGGCTACTGGGAAGGAAGGTCCTTTCCCCTCTGGAACGGGTGGCTTGATAGATGTGGGCTCCCAGACTCAGGAGGTCTTCTTACCAGTTCCAGGGAAGTAAGTGTGTCTGAGGCTGAAGCTTGGTGAGAGCCAAGCCAAGCCTGGAGCCTGAGAGACGTGCCTCAGGACCTTTGCATGGCCCTTTCCTTGTGCCAACTCCCCTGGGTCCCTAAAACCAGAATTTCTACTTCCGTACTATGTTTATATGGACCAAGAGAATCCATTTTTGTTAAGCCAAGTTGAGTTGATCTAATAAATCCCCAGCACCAGAAAGAGACTTGGATGGTTTGAGTCAAAACGCCTCCTCCCTCCTGGAGGACCACACCTCCCCACCACCTTTCCTCACGGTCTTGTGATGAGTGATGGCCGTGGGGTTCCTCAGTCTGGGGTTCCTTGAAGACTGAGATCTTAGACGAGGAGCTGGCTCAGCCACGGAGATGGCTGCTGGCTTCTCTGCCAGGCACCAGCCCGTGTCACTTAAGGAAGTGGCATTTTAAACAGATTAAGGTCAGCGAGCTGAGCCCTGAAGTCAATTAGAAATTCCTTTTGATTAAAAAACACCTTTTATTTCAAACACATAGAACCCAGACTGAGTTCATGTTTTTGATAAGCTGCTCCGTATTCTGAATTGGATTTATTTTTCAGGGTGGGATAAAAGCAGAGCTGGGGATGGGGACAGAATTTATTAATATTTGTTCACAAGGCCAAAGTGTCAATCAGGGGGGTAGGAGGGAGTGGGGGTGGGTAAGGACTTGGGACTCAAATGTCTTGTGGCCCTAAGTCTGAGACCTGGGAGCGGGCAGAAGGGGCAGGGGCTCTCTGGTGTTGACCCCTGGAGCCGTGGGAAGCCCCGGGATGGAAGCTGGTGTCCTTCCCCAGCTTGATGGGATGGTGGCCCCTGCTCCAGCCCCAGGCACCCAGTGCCCAGCCCAGCCGGGCAGGGCAAAAGCATCAGCAGCCTCGGGAGGCATGGGAAGTGACTCGAGCCGCAGGCTGGCCTCTGGGCCTCCGCCCACGGCAGGTGGAGGGCGTCCTCCGCCCCAAGCTGTTGTTCCTGGGGATCGTGTGGCAGCAGACGTGAGGACACCATCCCCTGTTCTTCATGGTCATTCCCTTCCCTTGCTTGGGCACCTGTGAGGTCCAAAGCACTCTTTTTAGGCCAGGCACAGATGGCCAGGACCGAGGGTGGGGCTCAAGCTGCCCTGAAGGGGGATTCCGGGGATGGAGCCCCAATCTTGGCCCTTCGTCTGCTGTTGTGTTTGGGAGAGACATGGATGTCTTCAGGCTGGCGAGGAGGGATGCTGGACGCCTCTCCCTGGGCAGATGCGGTTATCCCCAGGGGATTTCTGTCTGGAATCTGACCACATATAGCTGAGCGTTCCCTCTGGCAGCTGGAGGGAGAGATGACAGACTCTGGTTAGTCAGCCTTTCCATGATAGGAGCTGGCTGGTCCGTCCTGTGTCTGGGAGTACCTGTCCGGGCTCAACCGTAAAGGCCTGGGCGTGTCCTCAGCTCCACGACGTAGCCTCATTTGCTCCTGCACCTGCTGAGCTGATTATCTCTGGCACCCATCAGCCTCTGCTTCCGACCCTTCTCTGCAGGTCTGGACTTTGCCGCCATTTGCCTCTCCCTTCCTTGGATGGCTGCAGCCTGTCTCCTACCCAGCTTCATCTCTAGCCACACTCCCCACAGCCATCTCCCAGACACAGCATGCTTCTTCAGGTCTCTGCACTCCGTACCCTGGATCCTTGGCTAGGAGCCCCACTTCTCCTCTTCTCTGCTCAACAAGCTCTAATTCATTCTGCAGAAGCCAGTGCCAACAGGCCCTTTCTGGCCTCTGTGGGTAGACTGAGTTCCCCCAACTTTAATTTCCACAGTGTGCCTGATCTTCCAGGAGGTCAAAAGCAATGGCTTCTCTTGGAAAGCCCAGGTCTCCTAATTCAGGCACAAGAGAGAGCACTGTTATTATTTTTAGTTCAGCAACTATTTTATATTTACCAAAGACTCACGAAGGCAGCCTGGAGCGCTCCCATCTGTCCTGGGCCCTGCTGCCTTCCTGCTGACGTCTCATGGGCCCACAGTGCCTTGGCCCAGCTAGGGACTCGCTACTGCTGGGGCGACTGGCTCTCTAGAGAGGTGAGGCCAGCCGAGCCGCTGGCTCAAGTCTGCCCCCTTCCCTAATCTCCTCTTTCTCTCCAGGATCTGACCCAGGAGCCCACCTTGCATGTTAGCCATCAGGTCACATTAATCTCGTCAGATCAGCTATTGTTTCACAGAGGAGGGGTTACCGGGATGGAATTTGACCTTGACCCTCTCCAGCCTTATCTTGACCATTCTCCCTGTTCTCTGGTCACTGGTGCAGGATCTGGAACATTCCCTGCTCCTTCTTATCTTAGCATCAGAGCTTGGGGGTTTCTCCACTTGAATGTTCTCTCACCTTGTTGACTAACACCTGTTGGTTGTTTGGATGTCATCTCAAATGTCCCTTGTTCAGAGAAACCTGTCTTCCTGGATGACGGGGGCAGTTTTGTTCCGAGAGCATTCATGGAGTTGTCACACTTGGTCGAATACATTATTTGTTCAGTTAGTTGGTGAATGGCCCCTCCCTCCTGATGGGGACTGGATATTCTAAGTTTCAATGTTGTTGTTTCTCTGCTGTGACCGTCCCCGAATTCGTCACAGGACCTGGCACACACCGGGTCTTTCCAGGTGTGTTTTATGCAACGAGTGAGTGGGCAGTGGAGCTCCGGGGTGGGTGGGGTTGGTACAGGCTGTGCTCTGCTGGGAATGGCCAGCCAGGTCCCCTGACCTCCCTGATGAGTGCACAGGTGGAGGCCTCCGGGGGAAAGCGGGGGTAGGACGGCGGTGGGGCTGGGGACACTCCAGGTCATCTCCACTTTCCTTAAGAGACTCATCCCAGAAACCTCCAAGT
The DNA here is from genome assembly GCF_052094955.1 of Ictidomys tridecemlineatus. NCBI lineage: Eukaryota > Metazoa > Chordata > Mammalia > Rodentia > Sciuridae > Ictidomys > Ictidomys tridecemlineatus. Next base: position 8,475,883 of record NC_135483.1, on the reverse strand, counting down.
GACGGCGGGGCCACACACCCACACAGCTCAGAGCCAGGTCATCCGTGTCCTCGCCCTCTAAATAGACACATAGAAATGATGCATGCATGGGTGCTTCCAGGATTCATTTCTACTAACTAGACTTTGAGGGTATTTGTATCTACTGGAAACATATAAATTATTTGCTTTTCTTAAATTATAGATGGCATATTTATAGCAAGAGCACATAACTTGTGAGCACATTTTATAAATATATAATCCTATTTGCAAACACTTCCTGCCGGTTTGCCGTGTGCCGAGCTTGGTGCTGAGTCCTGGTCGGTCATCATTGGATTCAGTCTTCATCACTAGCCCGTGGGGGAGACAGAGGGCTGGGGTTTCCACTTTCTTTTCTAAAACAGAAACATTTTAACAAATAAAATAACCTTCAACTTTCAGAAGAGATGAAAGCTCTGCTGTGTGTCCCTGCTCCCCCGATTCTCCAGGGGCAGAGGGAGAGTTGGGGGGTAGCGTGGGGTTCCCGGGCTGAGACGCTATGTGATCTGGGTAGGCTGAGACAGCTCTGATCCCAGTTTCCTTACCACTGATACTTCCCAAATGTTCATTACAAGGATAAAGTGAAATCATGTATTTTATTATTTTTTAAAAATTTTGTTTTAATTAGTTATACAAGACAATAGATTGCATTTATTCCCTCTGAACTATCATACATGGATGGGATATAATGTCTCATTTTTCTGAGTGTACCTGTGGTAGACTCACATTGGTCATGCAGTCACACGTATACATAAATGTCTGTTTCATTCTACTGTCTTCCCTACCCGCACATCTCCCCCCTTCCCCTCCCATTACTTCCCTCTCCCTGATCTAAGGTAACTCTATTCTTCTCTAGAGCCCCCCTGCCCCCCATTGTGAATTAGCATCTGTGTATTAGAGAAAACATTTGGCCTTCAGCCTTTTGGAATTGGCTTATTTTGCTTAGCAAAATAATGTATTAAAAAAAAAAAAAAGAAAAACCTCCTGACTCAGTCCCTGGTGTGGTAAGTGCTCTAGACTTCTCATCTGGATTCCGTCCTGTCTTAGAGGGGTCCCCTGGCGCAGACCTGAGGTGGCAGATGTCAGAGGGACCTCTCCTGAAGCATGGGTGGGGGAGGGAGGAGGCTGGGAGGTGGTGAGGTCAGCAGGATCCCCCGTGGGCCCTGTGGCTCCCCTGTGCAGGGCAGCCTGGAGACCTGTCCTGACTGGAAGCACAGAGCTGGAGAGACCGCACACCTGTGTCTCTCAGATTAGGGCTGCTCCCTTGATTGGTCTCTGCACAGGGAGCAGCTGCTACCTGGGGCAGCCCTCCCACGGGGCCTGCGTGACAAGGTGCTCTTGAAAGCCAGCAGAGGCGCAAGAGCCAGCATGCCCAGAAGGGCAGGTCCCTGGGGACCCGGCAGAGCCCTGACAGGTCGCCACAGCTCTGATATTCCATGACCCGTGGCAGACCCTGGGACAGTCAGAGAAGATGGCTTGCTCCTCCTGGGTGCCTCTGCTGGACTCCAAGGAGGGCTGAGTCCAGCAGGTGCTCTCCTTCCCATGGCTCGGCCCCGGAGTCTGCAGCACCTCCCTGTAGAGATACCCCAGCCACAGGCAGAAGATCCAGGGTCAGTAGGCACCAAATCCCTCTGCTCAGAGCACCAGCCCTGGGGCCCTGGGACACACCTGTGCCTTCTGCTGTAGAGTAGAACTAAGAGGGAGCTCATTTCAAAATCGGGTGTTCCCAGAGGCCAGTGGCCAAGCACACCCAGAGCCAAGCACACGTGCACATCCAGCAGGCTGCCTCGAGCCACGTCCTTGGACAGCGCTCGGCCCTCCAATCCTTGCCCCAACTCTAGGGCCACTCTGCTCCTTTATCCCTGTGTCCAGATGCAGACCCGGAGGCTCCGAGAGGCTGTGTGCCTCCACCAAGGTCAGAGTCAGAGCCAGAACAGATTCCAGCTCTGGTCTCTCAGCCTCTCCTCACCCCCTGCCCTTCCACGGACCTATGTCAGAAGGAGCCTGCAACCTGCCTAATAGAAAGAGGCAGCGGGGGCAGCAACCCACTTGGACTCTGAGACCACTGGGCTCTGCCCTAGAACTTTCCCAAAAGCAAATGCCTTCGAGGCAGGACACTACCTTTCATCTACTGAGTTAAACTATGTCAATTTATTTCCCACTAAATTCCAAGCAAGGCGTAGAAGCTCCAATTTACACTCAGAGCCACGGACCTGTCCGGTGGGCAGTTCTCCAGGTCATGAGCACACGAGCTTGTCCTCCAAACCCATCCCTAATACTAAGTAGCCCACAGTTCTCCAAGGACTTGTCCGCTCACTTAGACCTGGGCCAGGAGAGCTCTTCATGGTCTTGGAGATAAAGGACACCAATCTCTTTATCTCCACTGCCAATGTCCTGCCAATGGCTGAAGGGGCTGCGGGGTGTCCACGGCTCCCCATGGCCTGGCAGATCAATTCTAAGCCCCGCTCAGAGAGACTTTGCCCTTTTATTCCTTCCACTCTGATGGGATGGGGCTTGTCTCCTGGAGGGCACTGCCACAGCCTGGGAATAGACCCGTGACCCGATGGGACGGCACATCTGGGCAGCTCTGTGCACGGTGACGGTGGCAGCTGGAGGCTGCAGATCTCTTCCCAGCTGCACTATCTCTGTCTGTGGGTGCGTCATCACTTTTCCGAACCTCAGTCTCCCTGGCTAGAAAACAGGGACTTACTCCTTACGAAAGCCTCACCTTACAGGCAGGTGGTAAGGAGGACTCAGCCGAAACACACATGGCATGTAGAAGAGGGTCTGGCACAGGGTCACAAGGAGGACAGCAGCCTTAGCCTTTGTCCCATCTCTGCCTGTGATTTCCCCTCCTGGAGGGCTCCCTGCAGGGACCGTGACCTTCGTCTATGAACCAGGACACTCCAAGAGTCAAGGCACACAGACCAGTGTTTACCTCCTCCGTAGTGTCCTGTGTCATCTCTGCCTCCTCTCAGCCCGCACTGTGATGTCTTTAAAAACGAAATCTGTCATTACTTGAAATTCCATGCCAGTTCTTCTATGCCCTGCCCAGCCTCACTTCTGACAGCCTCTCCACCTCTCTTCTAGCTGCTCCCTGCTGGTTCCTACTTCTGCAGCCGTTGTGCTCCTGACTGTTCCTATAAAGCACCAGCAGGCCTCTGCCACTGGGCCTTTGCATCTGCCACCTCTAGCCTTCTTCTGTCAATCATTCTGCTGCTCACTTGGATTTTTCCTTTTCTCAGTTTTAAGTTGACTTCATTAGAAAGACCACCTGACAAGTTCCCAAGTCAGGACAGGGTGACTGGGAGGTCCCAAATTCCTGCTTGAAATAACAGTTGAAGGACAGGGACAGTTTAACCCCGGGAAGAGGCACCCAGGCATAAGAGGAAAGAATAGAGTCTGTCTCATCAAGCTTCTCAGAGGCCGGAAAAAGGGCAGATGCCGGGGGAGAACCAGGAGAAGGACTGGAAACCAGAGCGGGAGACCTGCCTGTCACATGGGCGGGAGCCGTCTGGGCTGGACTGAGCAGCCTCCCAGAGCTATGGAGGAGGCCCAGGGGCGGATGACCAGAAACGCTGCCATCTCCACGGAGGGGCTGGGGGGCAGCAGCGTGTGCCTGGGTGGCGTGAGCTTGAGCTTGGCGGAAGTCCAGACCCCAGTTCCTGGCCTCCTGATTCTGTCCTGGGCGTGTGTCTGAAGAGGTCCCCGGAAAGAGCTCTGGTGACCTTGGGAGGGGCACGCTCCTCCAGCCGTGATCAGGCAGTCCAGCGCTGCCTGCCCTGGGGACTTGGGAAGTGTGCGGATGCAGGCTCTGTGTCCTCAAGACCAGGGGTCTTTCCACACTCTGTAAAATGACGTGGAAGCTTTGTCTTCAGTGCTGTTCAGAATAGTTTATGCGACAGAAAATCTCTGACCAGCCTCTGCCTGCCCAGGGTCTCGGGCACTTCGCTCAAAGAGCTTTCCTGGCAATTGGCACAACATGTTGTAAAGACACACCTGATTCCTCCAAGAAATAAGATTTTATGTGCAGAGTTGAGGTCTTATTTTTGTATCCCTGATTGGGTCCAATGTATGAGTGTGTGTCTGAGTGTGTGTGTGCGTGTGTGTGTGTGTGTGTGTGTGCAAGCTGTGGATGAGCGTGGGGAGCAGCTCCTAACCCTTAGCCACCCGGGTGCTGCCTCTGCCCTGGAGGACACTCGCGCCAGCCTCCTGTGGAACCCTCCCTTCTCCTGGGTTGGCAGCGCCAGGCGAAGCTGCAGAGGTGAGTGGGACATCGCTGGCACCTTCCCATCTCTGCCCGACTCTGCTTCTTTGTTCTACTCCCACGGCCAGATTCTGATGCGAGAGAAACTGAATGGGAAGGGCAGGGACTGGCCTTGCCCTCCAGGTCGGCTTTTCTTCAAAGCCGACCATTTCCTGTGGCTCTTCAGAGGCTCCCAGGCTCCTCGAGTTCCCTGGAACTCGGCGACACACCTCAACCAGCTCCCGGGTGGCCCTCGGCACCCCCCTTTCAGGCCATTGGGAGTCCAGCAGCCGCCGCCTGCTCCTGATCCCCACTCCCCATGGAGAGAGGGTCTGCCTGCTCCAAGACGCCCTCACGCTCTGGCTTTGCAGGGTCACCGTGTGCCAGGGGGAGCCTGGGGCTGCAAAGCCCCTCTGAGAAGGGAGCTACTTCCCTGGAGCAGCCTGACCTGGCCTCAGCCTGGATGACACTCCTGGCCCCAGAGCAACTGGCCAGCTTTCACGGCTCGGGCAGAAGCCAGAGCTGGTGTGTCCCCCCAGGCCCGGGAAGTGTGGAGCAGGTCTCCTCAGGCCTCTTGGAGCACCTCTGGAGCTGAGGGGAGGTCGCAGCCCAGGTCAGAGGGACACAGGCTCCCGCACCACGGCCCCACGTCACTCTCCCCAGAGAAGTTTCTCCACTGCTCTCTTCCCCGCTCTTCTAACTGAAAGAGCCGCAGTGCACCCCCTGAGCAGCAGCCCACCCCCTGAGCTGCAGCAGTCCCCTGAGTGGCAGCCCACCCCCTGAGCAGTACCACATCCCCTGAGCTGCAGTGTCCCCTAGCAGCAGTGCACCCTCTGAGCACCAGCACATCCCCTGAGCAGCAGAGTACCCTCTGAGTGACTGCGCACCCCCAGAGCAGCAGCACACCCCTTGAGCAACAGCACACCCCTTGAGCTTCAGAGTACCTCCTGAGAGGCAGTGTATCCCCTGAGTAGCAGCATACCCCCCTGAGCAGCAGCGTACCCCCCGAGCTGCAGTGTACCCCTAAGCAGCAGCTCAGCTTCCCTTCATCCCCCTTGTGGGTTCTGCAGCTGTGGGCTCCTGTGGGCATGGTCCAGGCCCAGCGATCAGATGGTGGCAGGAGGATCCAGCAGCCATGGCCTCTTGGTTGTGTGAGCTACTGTGTGCTGGGCCCTGGGGAGTGCAGAGCCAGAGAGGGAGAGACATTCTGGAGACAGAGAGGGAGAGAGAGAGAGAGAGGGAGAGAGAGAAAGAGGGAAAGACAGAGAGAGACGGGGTGGGTTGTCTGTCCCAGAGGTCAATGTTAATAAATCGTCATTGCTGTCATCTCCCTCTTCTTTGAGACCAGAGAGCTCAAGGTTCACAAAGCCCCTGGGACAGGTTCGTCACCTCTGGTTGTTGGACATGTTCTAGGAGGTGAGGAATAGACAGAGGTGAGCTGGGCTTTCGTCATGAGGCTTACAACTTTTGACTGCCCAAGTGAACGTTCCAAGGCCAACCAGGGACAAGTCAGTTGACGTTGGTTGTTCCGTGTCATGCTTTGCTTCTGAATCTGTCTTCTCCCTTGACAGTGACCTCCTCCTGTCCAGGGCAGGAGCTGGACCTTCTTTACCTTGCACTGAGTGCAGAACTGGCCACCTGTTGTCCAGGGTTTCTAAAGGGCTCCAGGTCCTGGGCCTTCTCTCTCCGCAGGTTCTGCCTTTACCTTGACCTTGATCTTAGCAGAGGGGGCAGGCAGAGGCCAGCCATGGTCTGTAGGGCTTTCCCTGGGGAAAGTCCTGAGCTGAGCCTCTCTGGGTCTTCAGAAAAATGACTCAATGATGCTGAAGTTCAGAGCCTCAGGGGTGATTGAGTTTTCTGGTTTGGGATGATCTTTTGATGGTTCCTGATGTCAAGGACACCTGGCGTGGGGCCTGCTCTGGGCCTCCACTGGGAGGACCCTCTGGCTCACTGTCCTGCCCACGCTTAGGATCCCAGTCCCCTGTCTAAAGGCAGGGCCCTCCCTGGCTGCTCTCCATCGAGGCTGCCTTGACCCAGCAGAGAGTGAGGAGGGCTGGTTTTGTCACAGGTGCAGAGGCCACTCTGTGGAAAGCCAGGGGCCCAGGCCAACTGCGGGCGCCTTTCCCCCCTCTGCCCATCAGGGCCCTGTCCTTGGGGAAAACCTGGGTCCAGGTCCCGGCTTTGCTTTCACTAGGAGCAACTCCTTCTCTCTACTCGACTTCTCACCTGAGCTCTTACTACCCGGGTCGCTGCCATGAGGAGGAGAGAGGCTGCTCACCATCCCCTTGGGATGGATCCCAGCATGCCGGGACACAGGGGAGACAGGGCAGGCCCCTCCCACCTGCAGACGGGGAAGGCAGGAGACAGAAGAAGCTGCAGGGAAAGGAGGGGAGCTAGGGAGAGAAGGCAGGTGAGGACGGACGGATGAGGGGCTCCTACAGGAGCCGCTCAGCACAGCTGCCTGTTGGATGCCTGGATCCCAGAAGAAGATGGCCGCAAGGGACTGTCCAGGCAGGAGCTGCAAGTAGGTCCTCAAATGTCGGGAACAGCTTGTGCAGCAGTGCCCTTGGGTGTCTCTAGGCAGCCAGCTCAAGGGGCAGCCTGGGGAGCAGACTCCCGGCACCTGCTGGAGGAAGACTTCTGCCTGCCGCCTGTCACTGTCCTCCTTCCTCTTGCCCGCTGACCCTGGAGCCTAGACCTCACTGGTCCCCATCCCCTGGTGTTCCCCAAGTCTGAGAGGAACCCCACCGATTGGATTTGTGTGGAATGGACTTCGGAACCTCTCTGGGGCCAGTATTGTTCTTGAAGGGGAACTTAAAACTGAGATTTCTCCCAGACGTGTCCTTCAAGGTGGGGAAGGGAGGGATCTCTGTCTGAAGCAGTCTATTTTGACATTGTCCTTGACCAAGTTTAGCTGTCTAGTAAGTAAAGTAGTTACCAAAAGGAGAGATGATCATGACACTTCCTGACCATGGCAAATGCACTCTCGGGATGCTTTCAGTTTTAGACCTCAGGATATTCAGACCTCGACTATGTGTCCCTGTTAGTGTCACTCTGCAGAGTGTGGACCTCCTCTTTCCCTCCTGTGCCAAGGCTCCTGTGACTAGTGCGCCCTGTGCATCATTATGCACTGGGATGGGGATGTCAAGGGAACGGGGACGTCTCCCCGTGAGCTGAGGCCATCAGTGTGCAGAGCTCCTGGCCACTGAGGGCAGACTGCTGAGGCCTTAGCCATCCACAAGCCCCGTGTGGACGGGGAGGCTTCCTGGAGAAGTGGATTTCTAAGCCGATTCCTTTGCAACAAGCAGTGATTACCTGGGAGGAGAGCAGAGCACGTGCACAGACCTGAAGCTGCGGAAGTCACGGAGGTTGGAGGAAGTGCCCTACAACGATTGGATCACGAAGTGCAAGGAGAGAGGAGGGAGAGGGGCAGCAGTGGTCTGCTGAGGGTGGACGCCATGTCCACCTGAGGCCTTGGGCAGGGTCCCTTCCCTGGTGGCAGACGAGTTTCTTCTACTGTGGATGGACACAGGAAGGCATGTGGTGTGGTCAGATTGCATTGCCCAAAGAATGCTCCAGCCACAGCTCGGGGCATGGACATGAGGGCCCAGAGAAGGGACACTGTGCTGGCTCCAGGGACTGGGAAGCAAGAGAGACACAGCTGCAGAAGGAGAAGGGTCCCATCAGGAGGTGTGAACAGGACACAGGATGCGGGCAGCAGGCCACACCTATCCCATTTACACAGGAGGGAAGTGGTTTTCGGAGAGAACCGAAACTTAATTGTGGTCACCAAATTAGAGTACGTCATTCTTATTCCTGTAGCCTTCGGAGAGGAGAAGATAAATAAAAGAGACCTAAGAGGCAGAAAAGAATAGAACTGAAAATACAAACAAACAAATACAATGCAGTGTCCAGGGACTCGGGCATTCACGTGGGGACTGAGGGCCTCCTGTGTGTGAGGGTGACGTGGGGGAGACCAGAGCACGTGAAGCTGCACCCAGCCTTGGCTAATCTCTGGCTCAGTCTTATAGTTCACTAAGATTTGACGGTTACTCTTCCTTGTGTTATTGGATGTCTACCCATAACTGGCTTTATGTTATCAATGCAAAGACTCAAAGTAAATGTGCTTCCCGGCTTACGCAGGATGCCCCGGTCCCCAAGGTCTTTGCTCGATTCTGAATTGTACCATCTTAATGATATTCCCTTGGCTACAGATTTTTTTTTTCCAGTAGAGTTAGATGTTTGGAAATGAGCTTCAACAGCAGTAAGATGGGTGCAGGGAGGGGACACTCTGCACTTTGCTGGCCATTATGTTTTATTCTCAGTCTACTTGCACTTCTAATTGGCATCATAAAATGTCTCTGGAGAGAGAGGAGCTCAAAACACTTAATAGCTATCATGGTCCTGGGTAAAAATAATGAGCTTGGAAATGAAAAAAAAAATCTCAAGTTTAAAAAATATGCTTTTCCTTACATAGTAAAATCCAGCAGAACAAACGGGAAGGAACTCAGGTTTAATACACAGCTCCCAGACACCAGACGCTCCGCACACACTGCTCCCCAAACAACTCTCAATTCCAAGGAAAATGCCACCACCCCCACTTTACACAGGGGAACCGAAGCTCAGGATTGTTTACCGACGTGCCCAGGGTTGAGCTCGTATAAAGCAGACCTACGTGACCCAGAGCCACAGTCCTCCCACGACACTGTATGTGTGATTCCAGGACAGAGCTATTGTCAGGCGGCAAGCTGTGGGCTTGTGGGTTCAGCAGCAGAGGAGGAATTTAGATAGACATGAAGAAGGCTTGCTGATCACTACAGGAGGGAAGGGCGGGTAAGTTGTGGCTGACCTGCACTTATTATTTCAATTATAACTGCAGGTGTATGCCTGCATTTTTACCCTGCAAAAACACTTGTGCCATTCTCCTGTTGTGCCAGTGTATAACTATCATTATGATCATTAACAGTGTTCTAGGTCACCTCTACTTCTGAAATAATTAACAGGGTGCTAGGCATGGTCATATGAGATCTTTCAAAGGGGATCCCTTTCTATCCCAACAAACTCTTCATAGCAGGTAATTTTGTTTCCATGTACATAATAAGAAATTGACAGAGTGGTGGATCACACCATTTGACTACCACTCTATCAGCACTGAGAGCTCACACCCTTTGCCGTGTCGAGAGGGTCTGAACACGGACTCTTCTCCAAAGATGGAAGAGGTGGATGGAATGGCCTCATAAGCTGTCGTTCAAACTGTCTCTTAAAGCAACATGGCAGCAGTTACATGACAGCTTTACATAATCAAATGACCTACCAGGCAGAACCTGGCCATCATACTGGGTGGGAATAAAGGTTTCTGGGAGCAACATCTTCTGACTTTTCTGCACCCGTAGATGGCTCCTGCAGCCTTCTCATGATGAGGGTGTCCTCATTGCAAGTCGGGGACCTCAATGACCCTTAGTGCTGGCCCAAGATGGGTAAGCAAGAAGCCGCCCCTGGACTTCCTGCCTGTGGAGTTGCCAGTCTTATCAAGTCCAAGTTAGGATGCTGCGTCCAGGCTGCTCTTCTGTCCCCATGGCTGCTGACCTGGTTCAGCCTGTGTCCCTCCTCCCTGATGCTCTGCCCCTGGGTTCACCCCATGGGACTCCATCCTCTGCTTTGCTGCCAGACCAATCTTTTTAGTTTTAACACAGCATTTTAAAGTTTCTATTCAATAAATATACACTCGTTCTGGAAAAGCCGGAAGACACTAACAAAAAAACCCCATCCCAGTGAAAAAGGAAAATCGCATTTTCATCTACTTCCTTTCAACTTTCACAGTGTGAATATCTCTGTGATAGTGGAATTAAATATCAGTTGTCACTGAAACACAAAGAGATATAACATTAGAGGAGAGAGCCAGATGGAGAAACCAAGATTCTTCCAGGGAGAGTCAAGACATTATGTTTTCTTGTGTATGTAGCCAGAATTCCTAAAACCAAGTGGAAGATTCCCCAGTGGAAGGCTGTTATTTGATCAGAATATTTTTTTTTAATCTCTCCATGAAGATCACACTTCTCATTGATACAGAGTTTGGCCATGTAAATTGCTCTGGTCAATCAAACGTAGAGGAAGTGACACATAGCAACCCTCATGGGGGTTTTGGGATATTTCTCTTTCTGATTTTCCCCTCTGCCATATCCATATTTGTTCTGGATAGGGGCTGCTCCTTAGTGCTGAAACGAGTGTGTGGAGCAGAGATGCACCTTACTTCTAGCTTGAAATGAATATGGGAGTCTCCTCTGAGATTTGATTTTGCTTTCCATGATTTTAGTTGCCCATGATCAGCTGTGGTCTGAAAATACTAAGCTGAAAATTCTAGAAATAACAATTCTTAAATTCAAATAACTTTTGTTACAGTGTGTTATTAAAACCATTTTATTATTGTCTTTGTTAATCGCTTGTTGTGCCTTGTTTATAAATTAAACTGTTTGACAGGTAAGTATGTATAGGAAAAAGCTGTGCATATAGGGTTTGGTTCTGTCAGGTACCAATCTGGTATCAGGCATCCAGTGGCTGGAGTCTGCAAATGTATTGCCTTGGATAAGGGGCACCGCATCACCGCATCGTGGTTGAAATCAAGAAACAAGCCTTTGTTGCTGCATCCACGAAGGTTTGGTTGTCATTGTTTCTGGCAGTATGGCCCATTTCTGTTAGGACTGGGTCACCCGTACATGGTGGCTACCCTGGGAAGGACTATAGGCACAAGAAAACATGTATATGTCTTGCATCTCCAGGGACCACAGTGGCTGTGGGCATGCAGGACAAGAACGTGCTGAGAGAGGGCCAGTCCTTGTTGAAGTGGCCATCAGCCTCAGGTGGAACCAGGAAGGCTCAGTACACTGATGGCAACCTGTGTCCGGGGCCTGAGTGGGATCCCAGGTGTCATGTCTTCAGATCTTCCCTCAAGTTCTAGATGGCAAGTGCCTGTTATTAGCAAAGTTTTAAAGCTCAGGAAATTGAGGGTTTGGGAAGTGAGCGATTCACACACTCACATAGTTCTTACGTAATTGACAGGTAACTCATCCTCAGGTCTCTCTGACTCCAGCCTCTTCCCACTCACTTGGGAAGGGGACATCCCTAGACAGGTTCCCTGCAGGGCTTCTGATCAGAAGATAGCTCCTGGCTGGGACTATGTGGTGAAAGTGACAGTAGGAATCTTATCCAGGGCACATCACAGCGACTGGCCCGCCAGAGAACACTGGATTTCCATCATTCGTTCTGAGGAAGGCCCCTGGAATCAGAGTTTGGCAGGTTGGTCACAGTTGCAAAGGTAAAGATCTGAAACCGGAGGGGAACAAGGCAAGAGGGTACAGAAGGGCAAGCCTATCCACCCATGTACAGAAGAGGTTTCCCCATGACGGCAGTAAAGCAAATGGTATTAATCATAGTTGGCAGGAGTGGGCACAGCAGGAATCCACCTGGAGCTTGTTCAAAAGTGAGGGAGAGAATCACTTGGAAGAAGCTGAGGCAGTTCCCCGAACCAGAACAGGAACACGACGTAGCTGAGGAACGTCAAGATCCAGAGCCGGAAACTTCTGTTGAGCCACCCGGAAAGACACATCTCAGTTTTATTTCTAAAGATCTGGAGGAAAGACTCTGATTTAGTGGCATCCAGGTCAGGTGTCCTCACCTGTAGCAATCCACCTGGCCTGGGGCGTGGTCGTGTGGTAGGAACCAGGCAGGACCCATGCTCCTGGCCCGTGAGCTGGAAGGCCCAAAGCCTCCTGAGGGCAGGTCAGGGACAGTGGACACTCCCTAGAGAATGTTTGAACTCAACAACAACAACCAACATAAATAAGTAAATAAAAGGGGAGAGAGAGAGAAACACGAGGGATCTTCTGTCCCAGAGGGAGCCATGCAGAACAATCCAGTCTATTTCCATGATATTTGTTGAATGTAACGTTCTACTATGTGGATGGAAATATAGAATATATAATAAGTTAAACCTGAATTAACAGAGACCAAATCTAGCTCTGAGGTGGAAGATGACATAAAAAGAGGTTTGGTCTCAGATAATATTCAGCACTGAGGGATTCATTAGTCTCTCCAATTAAAAATCAAACCCAAAGCAGAATGTAAAAATCCAGGACATTGTTGATGACTGTTTTTAAAAAAATTAAACAATTGTTTTACTTGACACATAGTAACTGTACGTATTTACGGGGTACCGTGTGGCATTAAGATGCAGTACGCAATGTCTACGGATCAGATCGGGTTGATTGGCACGTCCATCACTTTAAATGTTTAAGGTTTCTTTATGTTGAGAACATTCAAAACTCCTATTTACCAGATGCCGTGAATTGTAGTTAAATGCTGTCCACCGTGGCCACCCCCGGTGCTGTAGGCCGCTGGAGCCCTGGTTTGTCCTTCCTCAGCTGCAGAGGATTGATTTACACAGAGGGGCACCCTGCCCTCACAGGCTCCTCTCCTGGTTAGCTCTGTTAATCTCAGATAAACCCCAGCTCCTTAACCCGGCAAACACGACCTCTTGTCAGCTAGCCCTTGACCTTTGCGAGCTTCAGCTCTGTCTGATTGAAGTTCCCTGTGATTCACTGTGTACTCATCCATCACACGATCAAGACAGGCGCTGGAGATCCACAAGCAAGACAAGGCCTTGGGGGGCTGAGTAATGAGGAAGCATCTACAGGGTAGTAAATGAGGTGATTAAGGGAAGCCCAGGGTGCTCAGGGGCATGCAAACCCCGGGAGGCCCTGGGGGTGTTGCAGGGCAGACGTGAGGAAGGCCAGCTACAACTTAATTTGGCTCTCAAAGCCAAGAGCCAGTAAAATGCAGCCTCTAGTCCAATGTTTCTAGGAAATTGGTTCTGAAAACTTTAGCACCTCCTCCCCTGTGTGTTCTCCCTCTTCTCAGCTGCCCATTTCTGTCGTGTCCTCGGTCCCTGGTGGAGAGAAGGGTATGGGAGGATGGGGAGGCACTTCCCCACAGAATTGCTTGCAGCCCTGCCCTCCCCAGCCTGGTCCAGCTCTCGCTCCCCACCCCCCTTTCCTCCAGCCTGATCCTCTCCATTTTCAGGGCTCACTAGACCACCAGATGTAGCCAGTCACACTTCTGGATCATGAAATGTCAAAATTGACATTTCACTCTTTCAGGTGTCGCGTGCCCTTCTCTGTGTGTCATCGCACAGAGCTTTCTTATGCCTTTTGGGTCCTCTGCTTATTTAATAATGGAGCCACAATAGGAAAATGTGTCTCGTCAGTGAAATTAATTACAGGGAACACTTAATGCCTCTGCCTGCCGGGGTGTCTGTGCCAAGGTGCGTCTGCTGGACTGGAGCAGGAGGCCTTTGGTGCACAGATGAACCAGGAACCAGGTGACCTGAGTCAGGTGGGAGCCTGGATTTGGGCCTTAGAGGGGGAGTGAGCATGTGTGCGCATGCCCGCGTGTGCGCATGCCCTGTCTCCATGTGTGTGCCTCCCCATGGGTCCCTTCCTGGGCGTGCAGGCTTGTTTGCAGGGTCACAGGCTGGCCTCTGGATGCACTGTGTGAGGACTGAGTACTCACTGAGATTTCAGGAAGGTGACAATCTACTCACTCCTGCATGTACTTACCAACAGCAAAAAGACAGTGGGTGACTGTTCTGTACAGGTTTTGAACTAGACATTGGGGACATAATGAGTAAGTTGAGATTTCTACCCTCAAACAGTATGTGCAGTCAAGAGCAGGGCTTCTCAAACTCAGTCCTATGGACCTCGTGGGTCAGTCATTTCTGTTTTAGGGGTGGAGGCTGATTGGGACATTGTCAGATGTTTAACAGCATCCATAATCAAAATGTCCCCAGGAAAATGTCAAGTGTTGCCTGTGGGATGAAATTTCCTGCAGTTGTAGAGCACTATTACAGACACAAACATGTTGAAGCAGGTAATTTTGGTGACATGAATGAAGGACAGTCAGTCCTTTTCAGCCCCAGTTTCTGTGTCTCTGGATTCAGCTAACGCTGAATTGAAAGTATTTGGGGAAAAAATGCATTCAGTACTGAACACAAGCAGACTTTTTTCTTGTTATTATTCCCTAAACCATACAGCAGCCTATTTACACAGCGTTTGCATTGTATTAGGTGTTACAAGATGTCTAGGGACTGTCTGAAGCGTGCGGAGGATGTCCACAGATGACATGGAAACCCCATGCCATTTCATGAAGAGCCTTGAGCATCTGCAGGTCTTGGCATCCCTGGGGAGGGAAGGGGTCTAGGAAGATTGACAGAGATCCAAGTCAGTGCCCTGGAGTACAAAGGAGAGGGGAGGGAGCAGGTGGAGGTTTATAGGAGGGCGACTTTATCACAGCGACTTTGATCGCTGACTGGCAAGCCCATCCCCAACAGGAGAGTCTTCCAGGGAAACTGCAGGGCTCCGGGCTGGAGGGTGGGGCCTGAAGGCCTAGGGTTCAAGGTAGAGAGCAATTCTTGGGAACTCAAATATCTGTCACCCGCTCCAGGGTGGAGTCTGGGGTGGGGTGGGGGTACATGGTACAGGGAGCTCAGGACAGATCGCTGGGACCGGGGGCAAGAGAAGGCAAAAGGAAGATGGGGGAGGGGGGGCCCCATGTCCTTCTGAAATGGACTCCAGGTGGACTCGCTGGGCAGTCCACTGCAGTGGCTTCATGTCACAGGCTGAACTTGCTTGCCCTCCTGAGGGCTGTGGACAGTGGATAGCAGGTGGCTCATAGTGGGTGGTCACAAACCAGAGGAGGAGCTGAGCCAGTTCTGGGTCTCCTGATGTGGATGGGGTAGAGGTTTTCCACTTCCTGATAGAAACTATGGTACAAGATTGCCTGGTGATGGGGGCTGCAGAGTGGCCATTGCTGCTGTCCGCGTGTTCTGCCCGTGCCCTGTGGTCACAGAGCTCCTATTTTAGTTCTCTGTCTGCCTTGCATCCTGTTTCCACCAGCAGGGCTCTGGGCTGTGGGGGGCCTTCCCTGCGGCTGCTGAGTGTGGTTCTGTTCCCAAATGCTCTGGCGATGACCTCACCCCGGGGATTTTTCTCTCAGGCCAGTGGAGGACAAGGACACATGACTGGGTGGCAAAGGTCAGGTGTCACCTTTTGGACACTGGGGGAAAGGTCAGGTTCTCAGGGAAGAGATCAGCAGGGAGGAAAAACGGGCTCTTCTGTTTTAAATGTTCTTTCTTTCCTAAGAACATATTTGAGTTTGCAAAAAGAGGATCCTGTAAGGGTCACTCCTCATGTGCCAGCGGTGAATGGGTCTCCCGCACTTGAAATGGAGTGAGGTCGGGGAGGGGAATTCCTCCAGGAGACTGTCCCCACCCTCTGCCCCAGGCTTGGAGGAAGCTCCTGTTCTGATCCCCAAGTCCTGCTGTGGGAGGATGAGGAAGACCTGAGCTTGGTGGCAGTCTTCATGAGAGCTAGGACCTCAGGCAAGATTGTCCCCGGGAGCTGCTGGGAGCCATGTAGTTCACTCTGCTCACAGCAAAGAGGGGGACCCCCAGGCCTATGTGGGGCTGGGCCTCCTCATATCTGTGCCCACCTCTAGGACCAAAACCATGCCTGGCACACATCAGACAGCATTGCATGAGATAGAACAAACTGAGGTGGTTGGTGCAAGCCCCCAGCTCCTTGGATGACCTTGGAAAAGCCTTGCTGTTCCCATCTGTGGGGTGGGGAATGTTAACAGCACGACCTTGGAGTGTTTTGAAGATCATCTTCTTTCTTTCTCAGTTTACTTTTAATTGGCACACAATGATTGTGCATACTTATGGGGTACATTGTGATATTTCAGCCTGTGTATAATGTTTAATGATTAGATGGCAAATCCCTCACCTCAGGCATTCATCTTTTCTTTGTGCTGGGATCACTCAAAATATTCTCTACTATCATATTTGGAAATATGCAATTAATTACTGTCAACCATAGTCACCCTGCTGTGGGACATTGGAAGCTATTCCTCCTGCCCAAGTGTTTTGAAGAGTAAATGGGAAAGTGTTAAGTCCACACGCCCCAGGAACGTTCCAAGCACAGATACACCCGGGGACAAGTGGTGAGGAAGCCACCTCTCTGTGCATTTGGGTCCCAAATGCTAATCTAGAGGCTCAGAGTACCCAGTTTCCCCGGTGTTTCTCAGTCCTAATAGTTACCCACGTGTACAAACGGACATTGTCACCTAGAGCCTGGGAAAACTGTTTTCATCTTGAATGAAAAGAAAAAAAATACAGTTTTATAAATATTTAAAGTTTTTCTTCACTGGCCTTTGTTGACACTAAGAGTTGTTCAGAATTTGCTGGAATGTCCTCAGCTGGAGATGGCATCTGGGAAGAGCAAGCTATGGGGTGTGGAACACTCTTCCTGGTCAGCTGATTCCTGGTTCCTCATTGTCCTCCCTTGGTCGCTGGTTGATGCCTCTTTGAAATCTTCAGTGCTTCTCAGTAGCACTGAAGGGAAACCCACGTGACCCTGCAGCCAGGGTCAGAGGTGGCCCTCAAACTGGCAAGCAGGTGGCCACTGTGGGTGAGAGGGACAGCATCACTTCCTCACTGCGGTAACAAATCACTACACACTCTTTAGCTTGAGATGCCAATTCTCCCTTTCACTTTTCTGGAGGGTCCAGAATCAAGGTATCCACAGGATAAGGTTCCTCCTAGAACCTCTAAGGGACAATCTGCTTCCTTCCCTTCTCTAGTTTCTAGAAGAACCCATCTGAATTCCTTGGTTCCTGTCTTGTCACTCTGACCTCTGCTTCTGTTACCGTAGGAGGCTCTGGTTCCCCTGTCTCCATGCCATAAGGACCTCTGCACGTCATTGGGCCCATCTGGGTAATGCAGGGTCATCTCCTTCATTTCGTTATACCTGCAAGGGTCCTTTGTATTATGGACTGAGTGGTTGTGCCCTTCCTCATGTGTCAAAGCCCAGAGTGAAGGGTCTTTGGGGATGGGGACTTTGGTAGGTAGTTAGGGTGGGGGGAGGAGTTGAGGGCAAGGCCCTCAGGGTGGGACTAGCTGTGTCTGAGAGCAACCCAGAGGAAGACCATGTGAGGAGCACCAGGGAGGCGGCCATCTGCAAGCCAGGAAGAGGGCCTCGCCAGACACCAGGCTGACCAGTCCTTCACCTTGGGTTCTGCAGCCTCTGAGACTGTGGAAAAACAGGTTTGGTTTCAGGCTACCTGGTGCATGGTGTTGTGACGGTGGCCTGAGCTGATCAAGACACACAAAAGATACCGAGTGACAGGCTTTGGAGCAGATCGTGCACATGTTTGGGCAGACTTGATTCAGCCTAGCTCAGAGGTCACTTCAAGACAGCGTCCGGTGCAGATAGGTGGGGTGGGAAGCCTGGCCTGGAGAAGCCCTTCTCAGGGCCAGCTGGCAGGATCAGCTGGGTCTGGGCCACAGCAGGCCACGTTTCCCTAATCTCACCTCTTTCCTCATCTTCCATGCCTCTGGGAAGGGTCTGAAAGATGGACAGGCCCTTCTCCTTCTGCTCACCTGGGTGGGGTTCATGGCACAGGCTGACTCGGAGCTTTGGGACTGGCCTCTCACACTCCTTACTCTTCCCGTCCATTCATTGACCCACGTATTTGGGCGGAAATTGTTGGGTTTCTGTTCTCTACCAGGTACTGTGTGGGGACTGGAGATGCCTCAGTGAACAAGAGAGCAGCAGAGTGAATGTCCTTGCAGTGTGTGTGCCTACCTACGGTCTCCATAGCCGTCTCCCTGCAGACCAGCTCCCTGCCCTCTGACCCCCAGTGCCCACCTGCCCTTGCTTCAAAGATGCATGCCGTGTGCAGGTCACCGTGATTTGTTCTTTGCCTCTCTCCCCTTGGCCTCCCTCCACCTGCCTCTTTCGTCTCTATTCTCCGAACATCGGGTGTCTTTTATACCGGGTCCCTCTTTTCCAGCAACACCAGGACCCTCATGGAAGGGGACTTCTGGACGGATCCCAGCATCTCTGCTGACTTCTGGAGGCAGATGCCTCCTTCCCAGCTGCTGGGGGTGGGAGGCATGCCTGCTTCGTTTGTTGGGGACCTGGTGCTCCCTCATGGGCTGCGGTTGGGGTCTGGAGGCAGCAAGACTGGATAAGGAGTCGGATGGATTTTATTGTAACTGGGTTGCGTGGGGCCACAGATCACCCCCTTGAGCCCCTTTACCTGGGAAAAGGAGCTAGCCATCCTGCTTGCAGACAAACTCTAGGGACACTGGATGCGCCCGGTTTTCCAGGTGTTGGGTGAGTGAGCTCAGTCCCTCATCTCTGAGGCTTTATCAGGATGAACAGTGCTAACATGATGGGGCGCCTGGCACGTGGAGGCCCTCTCTAAACAGGCCTCGGGACAGCTCAGCCGGGTCTGTTGGTCTCCCTGGGGTTCCACCCTCCACCACTTCGTTGAGCCTCTGCACGCACCAGGTCCCACGGCCTCAGCAAGAAGTGTCGGGTTGTGTCTGAAGGCCAGATAAGACTCTCTGGTCTGAGTGAGGACGAGTTACGGGTATGTCTGTCTTTTTCTTTTTCCACAAACTCTGCAAGAGATGGGTGTTCTTCCCTGGGCAGCATCTAAATCACCACTGCCAACGCGAGCTCACAGGACACTCGCTCTCAAGATGCACTACGAGTGGAATTCAGCTATCGGTCGGAGGTAGCCTTGGGGCTCGGGGCTCTCTGGGAGACTTCGTGGTGCTGACCACCCTTGGGTTGGGCCCATCTCCCGCTCTGAAGGATGAGGAAATGGAGAGGAGGGAGCTCCTTGTACCCGCTCTGCTGAGGAGCGGGCGGGCAGAGACCAGGCCTGAGGCCAGGAGTCAGGCGGTGGGTCCCTCCTGTTGCCCTGGGTCAGAACCACAAGGCTCGGGCTGTGGAGCGCACTTTCCAGGGGGGAGTGATGTTGGTCTCCTCATTTCTGTAACGGAATGAAACACATTTGTTCCTCCCCCTGGTGATCACAGTTTCCATTTCTCCTTGGAAAATGCTTTCGGAGCAATGGCCATTTGAGAAGATTTACTGCTGACACGGAAACTTCAAGAAGGTGAAAGGAGAGGATATCTGCCGGGGTGGGGTGGAAAAGGCCTGCTCGGGGCCCGTGGGACCCGGTGGGCAAAGCCGGGAAGGGACCAAGGAGAGACCCCCGGCCCCAGGCTCCACGGGTGCTGGCAGAGTCGTCAGCCCCCCGCCCCTCATCACACAGAGCAGAAGGGGACGGGCTTTCTTCCCATCCTCGGGGTTTTGGGTTGAGAGATGATGAAAGACTGCAGCTGTCCCGAGGTAGCAGCTGTCGCAGAACAGAGCCACTGTGTGATCCTGAGGCGGGAAGCACAGTCAGCCTTCAGGGACAGAGAAGGGGCGTGCACACAAGGAAGCTTCTAGAGAGTGTGTGGGTGGATAGATAAGTGGCAAAGGAGGTAGGTGAGGGGGTGACTGCTCCAGTCTGGCTCTGTGGCCAGGCTGCCACATTCCGGGCACGCCTCCCTCCTCCCTAGAGGTGTGACCTCAGGGAAAGGTCCCTCCTGGCTGGGCCTCCGTGGAGGCATCTGTAAAATGGGTGAGTCCCATTTGATGATAATAGCCCTGACTCACTGCATCATGATGAGGGGGTTTAAGAAATGCGCCCTGCTTAGAACAATGCCCGGCTCAAAGCAAGTGTTCAAGATGCGTGAGCTGCTATTAGAGGGAACAGGGAGACCTCCGTAAAGTAGACAGGCACGAAGACACCAAGCCCAGGCTCATCATGTGCACAGTTGTCCAATGACTGGTTAAAGACTACCTGCCGCCGGCGTCATCTCCTGGAGGTCCCGAGGAGGTTGGAGTGAAGACGTGGTGTCTGCCTCCAGGAACATCCCTTGTGTCTGTGGGCAGGAGGGATCCAGCTGGCGTGTCCTTGGTGTGCAGGAAAAGGTATTATACTTCTAAGAGGGCCCGAGCCCATATCCATAGGCCCACGTCACAGCGCTCTGTGCCAGGGTGTCATCACAGCACAGCTGGAAGGGCTCTTTGGCAGCTTCTAATCAACCTTTCTTTGTTTTCACCTGGACGGCTGGAGTGACCTTGAAGCAAAGTGACCTGGGCAAACATAGGAGGCTAGCGTGAGGTCCAAGGCAGGGTCCGCCCCCTGGTATGGCCCTCGGGGAGCACAGGTGTTTGGAACATTGCAACCGCCAATTCTGAATGATCACGGAAACGTATGCCCTGATTGTCACTGTGACTCCTGCTCTGAGCCTCACCTTAGACTTCAGCCTCTGGTGTGAACATTGCCCAGGGGCTTGGGCTCACCCGGTGCCCTAACCCTAACCCTAACCTCATATCCCACGAGGGGTGCCGGGAACAGGTGGGACACTCGGGAGTGACCTCTCTGGGTCCCTGGCTCTTTAACTCTGTCTCCGTTTCTCCTCTCCGTCTGGCTTTGCCCTTTGGCTGTGGCACTGCATACATTAGACTGGGCCCAGGTTTCCTGCGAGGGCAGTGCGTGCCCCTTCCCCAAATGCCAAAGAAGGAGGGGTTACAGAGCCACTCAAAAGAGACAGACGTGATTCTAGAACATAGATCTTTATAGAAAATAAAATGAAGGCGACTGAAGTCCCTGAATAAGAAGACAAATGCCTTGACATACAAGTTTAATTTAATTAATCAAACACTAAAAATAAAATATACACACACATTTATGTAACTAAACTGTTACTAGACATTTAAAAATACAAGTGCACATGGCAAGGCAATATTACTAAGATAGCAAACATGGACTGGAGGTAACCAAAATGTGAATGAGAGTTTGTACTTAAGATAGCAAAGAAACCTATTGTGCAACTAATACCCACTTAGCATCCCTCGTGCCTTGGAGAGGTTCGGCAAGCCTCTCTTCTGAGGCCTGGAGGTGTAGTCAGTGAGGCAGGCAGTTGCTGGCTCTATTTTAAACCAAGTATTTGCAGCGCTCTGTCCTCTGGGAAGATAGCTCTTCCTGACCTTCTTTAAGTGTGGCCAAGGGACTGGTAAGGTCAATGACATGCAAGTAAAGGTGACAGATATTATGTCTTGGTGGGGACATTAAGAGCCAGTGAGAAATTGGCCTGTGTCCCCCCTGTCAATCATGGCCATAAATCAGTGGATGCTCTGTGAGCCTGGCACTGGGTGAGGACAGGATAGAGCAGAGCCCCTCATCTGCCCTCTATGGACACCCAGTGTAAAAGAGAAGTAGAACTCGTGAGCTTAGGACACAAAGCTTCTTGATTGTTTGTTGCTCAGAATAATGAGCTCACTCCAGCTGATGCAAAATGCCATCTTGAGTTTAGTTAAGGAATCAGCATCTGTGTCTGGCTTGTGACCACGTTTGTTCCCTGACTTCCAGAGGGGAGTGTCGGTGCATGTACGGTGGTTTCTCCCGTGAGACTTGCAGCTTGTGAAGGGCTGGCTGTAGTCCCTTCACTTCCCGCACACAGGAGTTTCCCAGAGTCAGGAGCATAGAGTGAGCCCAGCAGTTCAGTAAGCATCGCACCAACGCTGGGGGCCTGGAGTGAGCGGACATCACTGTTCCAGAGACAGTGTCCAGCTGGAGTCCCTGAAAGGAGAACGGGTGGCAAAGGGACTTGTACCTGGATGGTTATTTGTCAGGTGGCCTCAGGAGGCTGGAGAGAGGGAACAGGGAAGAAAGCAATGTCCATGTGGACCTGTTACTGAGGTCGCTGCAGTGGGCAGTTCTGTGCCATCCCTCCAGTGCCAGCTGAGAACCACAGGGTGTTTCCTGGAATTGCCAGCAGGAAGGACAGGGGCTCTCAGTTCCCACCTCCCCTCCTTCCTTGGGGGTGCCCTGGGCTGCACACCCTCCTCTGTGTCTGCTGTGATTGAACATGGAGGCTAGAGAACATTCCTGCAGGGGGGTGCCCCTCCAGGGGGAGGAGAATCTGGGCACAGTGTTAGCACCAGGTGAGCCCCAGCCCCTGGGCAATGTTCACACCAGAGGCTGAAGTCTAAGGTGAGGCCCAGAACACGAGGCATAGTGACAATCATGTCTACTTTGATGCTGTGATGCAATTTACATAAAAGAGGCATATGCCCAATATTTCTCTGCATCCCTGTCTTCCTGGACAAACAGATGGACTCAGCCCTGTCACAGACATGGGAGGCAAGGCCGCTCACCCTCTCTAGAAGGCAGCAAATCCACTGTGCATGGCCTTCTGTACGGGAGTCATCAGGTCCTGACCCTCTGTGGCTGAGCAGACTGAGCCCCCATGACCAGCTGCTATGGTTTGGATCTTGAATGTTCTCAAAGGCCCAAGTGTTAAGGGAGGTGGTGGAACTTAGCAGGTGGGGTCCCGTGGGAGGTCTTCAGGTCACTGGTGTTCTTGGAGGAGACAGAGGGACCCTAGCCCCCTTTTGCTTTCCAGCCAAGAGGTGGGAGGCTTAGCTCTGCTACACCCTCCTACCACGATTTGCTGTTCCTCCACACAGGCCCAGAGAAGGAGGCAATTGGCCATGGATTGGAACCTCCAACACTGTGAGCAAGAACAACCTTTTGTCTTCATTAGCTGCTGCTCTTAGGTGTTTGTGACAGAGATGGAAATCTGACCGACACTCACTTTTCAGGCACCAATATCCCAGCACTTTCCTAATTATCACCCACATACCTCAGCCCCATCCTGCTCTTGTTTGGCCTGGTGTTGGGGTCCCCTCCTTTCTGGGTGGCCCTTGCAGGCTGTCTTCTCACTCCACATGACTTGAATAGGAGACCAAGATAGAAGTTCTGCTTAGGAAACTTCTGCTCTTCTGGCACAGCAATGATTGGATGCCTCAAGTTGTGCACGTCTTCCCACGTGACCTGTCTCAGCAATGTGGGGATAAGCGCTCTGCTTTGTTGCTGGCGGGGAGCTGCTGGGTTTGCGTTGCTTTTTGCAATATGCCATCTGTAGGAGAGAAATTGATTTTTCAGAATAAACAGGCTTTGTGTAAAATGTATACATATGTATGGTGCCACTATTAGGCTTGGCAAATGATTCCCCCCCCCCAAGAATTGTGGGAGCTAGGGCCCCTCTGCTGCTGCTACGCAGGGACTCGTGACTGGGGTTCATATGAGGACAGGACAGGAGGCCTGTCAGCTCCCCTCTCAGCCTTCTGAACCCCTCCCCTAGGGATGAGGGGAGCCTGGGTGAAGGCCCTTCATAACAAGTATTTCATGGGGCTTCCCAGGCAGAGTGACATTTTCTTCTCTTGCAGAGATAGATAAAGCCTTCAAAGGTGACACTGGAGTGGTCACTGGTAGCTCCTGGGCTCAGAGAGGCAGCCGTACCATGACCCAGGGGTCTTGGTTGACCACTGCCACCTGTGTTGTGAGCACGGTCCAACTGGCTGACTTCAGCGGAGAAGGAGGGATTCTGAGATGATCCCGGTGGCAGTTGCTTTGGGGTGTCAGCTTGGCTGGGCTAATTGATCACACCCTAATCTAGGGGGTTAACATCAGCAGCCGTTGACTTTACATCAAGTGGATTACCCTTGTAATGTGGGTGGACCTCGTCCAAGCAGCTGAAGGCCTATGAGCAAACACAGGATTCCCAGGGAAAAGGAAGTGCTACCCAGAGACGGCAGCCTCTCCCTGTGCCTTAGCCTCCCGCCTGCCCACCTGCCCTGCAGGTTCAGACCAGCCAGTTCCTACGTCACATGGGCATTAATCATATGATCCCTTGAAAGAGATCTCTTCTCTAAATCTATATCTATATGACACAGGCACAGGCCTGAATGCAAAGGTCTAAGTCAATATCTGCATCTCTCTGTATAGTCTAAACCTCCTGCCATAGGCTCTGCCCTCGGCCCTCAGGGCCAGCTTCCCGTTCTCACCCACACTCCTGACCTCAAGTCATCCCTCCCTGGATTCTCACCTCCCATCCAGACATCTCCCTGCTGGTCCAGACCAGGGTCTGCACGCTCTGCCCCGAGAGCCAAGTCCAGCCTATGGCTCCCTCTGTCCATGGGGCTCGTGCGGCCCAGCTGCCGCAGCAGAGAGGAGAGGATTCACGGAGACTCTCTGGCCTGGAATGCTGCGGGTATTTTCTCCCTGGTCATTTTCAGTCACATCTTGCCAGCGCCCACTGTGGCCCACGTATCCAGCTTCTCTATGCTAGTCACTTGGCCTTTTCTACCCAGGCCCAACCACCTCCTTCCCTTTCTCAGGAGCCTCTGTCCCCGGGACAGCACTGCCCTCCGTCCTGTTGTCCAGACTAGAAATCCCAGCCTCCTTGGTCTCTGCTTTTCGGACCAGCCCAACGCCCATCCTGCATCTGGTCCCACAGACCCAGCTTCTGGCTCTCCCCAGGACTGGCCTTGCCCACTCTCTTCTTTGGCTCCTGTAATATCCTTCTCAGGACGTGTCATGCCAGTGGGTCCCCTCTCTGTCCTGCCAACAGAAAAATAAGATGAACTTCTGGTCCCACAGGAAGAAGCCTCTTTGGAGCATCCCATGTCACCGCCCACCACCCAGCTGTCACCCCCTCTTCAGTGCCTCCCCACCCTGCCCAGCTCAGCCTGCAATCAGCTTTGGCCATTGTCTCTTAGTGTCCGGGCACTGCTGTGTCCTTGCTGGGCTCTGAGACTTGCACGTCCCCGTTTGTCCTTCCACCTGTTCTGCTCTCAGGCTTCTTTGTGGGTGAACTCCCTGGGACCTCAGTCCATGACACTTTGCTTTCTCTGGAGGACCTTCCTGTGGTCCTCCAGGCCTGGCCTGGGAGTTGGGTTTCTCTTGTCAAAGACTTTGCTCACCAGGCTGTGACATCCCGTTCACTGCCCCCACCCACCAGCTGACCAGCTCCCCCGGGGCAGGGCCCTCGCCGGCTGGCTCACCAGGGTACCCCGAGCAGTTTTTGAGATGGTGAAAGTGTGAAGAGCTGGGATCGGCCCTCCCAGTTTCCAAGGAACAGTGGTAAGGATCTTGGCCATGTCCCCAAGCACAGAGAAGCTCAGCTGGCCCTCAGGGGGAGGTGTGACAGGGCAGTAGAGGCGTTGACAGCAGCTCTGTGCCTTGGAGAGGTCCCGGTCTTGGACTCTGCCATCCCTCCCCCTCGTCTCTGCCGGGCCCTTGGCTGCCTGTTCTTCCTTCTCTCCAGAGCGAGGTCTCTCCTCTGCTCCCTGCCACCCTCCTCTGTCACTTCCCTTTCCTGCCCCAGCTCACTCCTGTCTGCTCTCTCTAGCCCTCCTTCCCCTCCCAGGCATCTCCTGGTCCCTCCCCACTCCCCACTCCCAGCCTCCTTTTCTTACCATTTCCTCTCCCCCCTCCCACCTCCTGCACCATCCTCTTTGGCTCCCACAGGTGGGAAGTGCTGAACGGTGTCACTCCATTACTGGGCATCATTTGCTCATCTTGTCTGCCATAAGCAGTTGAGTAATCAGGCTTGGTGAAGTGCTGATGAGCCCCTCACATGTGGGAGGCAGGGGCTAAGTCGCTGGCACGCGGCACCTGACCCCGTCACAGCGTACCTTTGCACTGTGTGTCATGCTTACTGCCAGCAGGCAGGGTCACCTGTGATGCAGCTCAGGGGGACACCGTGGAGAAGGCAGGACCTGACGAGGTACTTGGCAGGGCCCCTCCTCTTCCCGCTTGATTCCTCATGGACACTATGGACATTGTCACTTTGCCTGCTGGGTGCTTGGCACAGGTCTCCAGCAGTCACCGGCACCCCGATTCTTAGGGGATTGTGCTGGATTTTCTGCCTGGCTTTATGGAGCCTCCTTGGGGCATCTCAATTCCTTTTGGAGTGAGGAGGCGCAGCACTGGTCACTGAGTGAAATCATCGTCTTGGTGTTTAGAGTTCGGGGCGTGACGCCCCGTGGGTGACAGGGCTTCGGCCAAAAGCCATGCCTGCCACTTCCCTCTGGTATTGGTCACAGTGCTGTGGCATTTCTGTGTGGTGGACATACCGCTGCCCAGCTGGTGGCCAGAGGATTAAAGACACAGTACAGTGCCCAGCGCCATCTACGTGTGGCTCATTTTCCATTAATGCTTGGGTCTCCTTAGTGACTGTCTTGTCACCAGTTTTCAAGGAGCCTTCCTCCGCTGGACGTTCCCAGTGAAAGGAGGCACGTGCCGTGAAGGGAACCTCGATCCTTGTAACACTCCTTCCACACACTCCTTGCCCAGGGTGAACCTTGCCAGGACAAAAGCAGCCTTGTTCCCACCTGGTGGGTTCCCTGTGACACCAGGCAGAGGGACGAGATGAGCAATTAGCATCGTACACCTCCGCGCTGCTGAGGACGGCTTTCAGTTAGCAGCAGCTGCCGCACAGCCATTGTGGATGTCGCCCTCCTGCATGGATTCTGTGTGATAATTGCAGGATGTACCAATGCTTATTTTTAACTGCTCCCCCCATTAAATGGAAAAAATGTCACCCCCTTTCTACAGAAGCTCAGCTGCGGCATTGTTGCCCCTATTAAAAAGAAAACAAAAACAACCTGGGACAATTGTCCTCTAACTAGTGCCTCACAAAACCACAGCCTCTCAGCTCTCAGTCTGAAGGGAGAAGAGTACAGTGTGTGTGGAGGCTGTTTTAGCAGCTCGAAGTGTGTGTGTGTGTGTGTGTGTGTGTGTGTGTGTGTGTGTGTGTAGGCAACAACATGCACAAGTTGTACAGAAGAAAAAGCTATCTCCAAGTATTCTTTTAGATTCCACTTTTTTTTTTTTGAAGGAACATTTACAAGCTTAACCGAATGCCCATAAAACAAACGCTTTTTCTTTTGTTTTTATCTTTAATCTTATTTTCAGTTTTTAATTTCGTAATATCTTTAGATTTATAGAAAAGTTACAAAGATTCTAACAGTGAATTCCTTAATACCTTTCCCCCAGGATCCCCTAAGTCAGCATCTTACAGGATAAACATGGAGTGGCATCCACACTGGGAGATGGACGGAGGCACATGCTCTTAACCAAGGGGCTGCATTTGGAGAACTAGTTTCCCTCTGATGCCCTCTTCCTGTCCAGGGTCCAATCCCAAGCCCACATTGCAGTAGCTGTCACGTCTCCTTGATGTCTTCGGATCGGAGACTTTTTAAACCTTTCTTTTTCTTTGATGCTGTAGACGGTTTGGAAGACTATTAGGTATTTTGTAGAATGTCTCTCTGCTTCAACTTGTCTGATTCGACTGAGGTCATAGATTTTTGAGAAGAATTAGGTGAAGCACCCTCTGTTTGCATGACATTAGGGGGTTCGTGAAGCAGTGTGGCTTGCTGGCTTGGCCTAGGCGGGTTGTGCATGGCTTCTTCACTATACAGTTATTTTCTGTTCCCATGCCACATTTATTAGAAACAAGTCATTAAGTCTAACCTCCAATCAAGAGGAGTAATTAAGTTCTCCCTCCGTCTGAGCCATGCACGTAATGCATTATTTAGAATTCTTCTGGAGGGAAGGTTTCTGGAGCCTTGGTTTAATGGTCAATCTGTCACTATGTGATTTGGGGCCAGTAACTCAACCTCTCTCATTCTCAGGTTTTTCTCCAACCGAAAGGGAAGCTACACAAAAATGCACTCTGATGTTTAACCAGCTGGAATGTCCTGTGGTTGGCACAGAGTTGGGTGATAGGCTCTGAAATGAGAAAGATGAGGGTTTAGCTCCACTGCTGGCTGCCGAGATGACCTAGATACGTTTCCTAACCTTTGCAGACTTCAGTCACCTGGTCTGTAAAATGGAAGAGGGAGGTAGAGCACTAGAGGGCCCCAGCCGGGCTCTGTGTGCAGGCATGCACAGCGAGTTCAGCTTCTATTTTGACCAAATGGAGGTTCAGTAATATGCTGTTCAAAGTCAGTGTTTTATGGTGTTGAAAGAGTTCATAGAATTATACCCCTGTCTCTGTCACTGAAAAAAATATTTTAGATCCTTTTCTAGCCTTGGCAAAGTGTGTCGCTTAAAGTGGCAGCACATGAATGCCATCCTTGCTGTGGCTGCAGGGTGTGCATATGGCAGCTTTGGGGAGGCACACAGAGCCCACCTGGAGGGTCAGGGGGCCCCAGGGCAGCCTGGCCACTACGCAGCAGAAGGTCTTATAGTCTGTGCCCAGCTTCTTCTTCTGTCACACAAGCATGACCCCTGGAGCTCCTGGCACACCCACTGGGAACCACTCTGAGTCCAGAGCTAAATAGCTGGCCTGCCTATTGCTAACGGTCATTGCAGAGCAAGAGATCACAGACCTGGACCACTGAAAGGCAGGAGTGCTGTGACCCCACCGTGGGTATCTCAGGTCCTGCAGTCTTCATGTCTGATACCACCCTGGCATCTGCAGTAGAAATGGGAGGCTCTGAGGGTGATTATCACTCCCCTGCAAAAACACAATGCCTGTACTAAAGTGAAGGACGGGAGAGAGAGCTCATCATGCGGGTACACTGTTACCACGTAGTGTGGGCAAAGCCGTGGTAAAACTGGTGCCCAGCTCTCCCGATGGACGTGTGGTAAATGGGCAAACGCCAGAAAGAAATGAACCTGGACACACGTCTGCAGCCTGAGAGGGTGAATCATCCTGGAGAAAGAGCTGCACTGAGGAAATAGCATCCTACATGGAGATGGTTGTCATTGCCCTACGTGTAATAATAATACACAAAACCACGCCATCGAAGGAGAACGGCTACGAAGCCATCGAAGGAGAATGGCTACGAAGCCATCGAAGGAGAATGGCTACGGTGCTCAGGCCCTTCAGTCGCGCAGCAGCAGAGTGCGAATAACAAGAATCGAGGCAACGCTGGAAATGCTCAGGATAAATATTTACTGTGAATAATAGGATGGGTGGGAGATGCACGGCCTGCTTGGGACCGTTAAAATACCCGAGACCCGGGACAACGAGAGCAGCGAGGTAGAGGGGAACCCTCCTGCGTGCGCAGGCAATTCTGCCAGGTCAGGAAGACCAGAAATAAATGCTGTTTAAATGTTCCAATACCCTGAAGGGAACATTCCGGTGGTTCTTCTGAGTGCATTCTGCTCATCTAAATACTTCCCCAGCCTCCCTTTTTCCTTATGTGACCTATAAACTCCGATAGGAAATGAACACAGTCAACAGAACTGCATGTGGGAGATGGACAGGAACAATTTCAGGTCTCGGTGTCAGGGGGGAGAGGGAGGGCTTTACCTTCTTAGCAGCTTGTTGGAGCCCCTGAGCCCGTGCTGCTGGAACCCCAGGGTGACAGGCATTACGGTGAATCTATTGCCGAGCCTGGGTGCTTTAATGAGAGCATTGATCAGAGAGAAGCAGGAAAGCACAGTCCGGTAACACCTGAATGAATATAAATTCAGCCCCGGCTGCAGAGCCCGCGGTGGCCTGCTCTGTCCTGGCAGTGCCAGAGGAAGGAGGAAAAGCAATTCTCGTCTTCAGTCTGGATTCTCTCCCTGCTGTTGGCAGTTTTTAAGAAGAAAAAGTGATGATTATTTTACCTCTAAAAGCAATGGGAACTGGTCAAAGATTCCCTCCCTGGAAGGGACAATTCAGATAGCGTCTCCTCGGTCCCCTTCTAAGCCAGAATTCGATCCAGTTGATGGGGGGAGGAAGTACTTTCCAACATTTGTGCCATCTGGAAATTGAGCAGGAGTTTCCATCAGGGAGTGAGTTGCCCATCCAGGGAAGAGTGCGAGTGGGTGTGGGTTGACCAGACACCCAGTTGTTTCAGAGGGCCTCAGTCTGGGAAGAGGGAGGGTTTGATGCTGGGTCACCTTATAGGTGACTCCCAGGTTAGCCCCCTGTCACTCTAGAAAGTCTCCAGCAGAGTGGCAAGGATCACAGGATCTTGGATCCAGACAAACGGAGTTTGCAATTCTGGCTTCTCTGCCCTGTGACATTGGACAACTTACTGTCTCTGTTCGAATGTTCCTCGGTCCCCTTATTATTCAAATTGGGATTAAAATTCTTCATTGCCCAACTAAGGACTATCTGGAGAGTTTGAATGATGTGATGCACAGACACGCTGTGTTCATCCCAGGGCCAGGAGCAACCTGTTCTCAGTCAACATTCTCCTTACGAAGGCCCCGCGCCTGGTCTTCAGACTCAAAGCTCATAGGTGGAGCCTTTTTTGGGGGCCGCCATTTTATGTTTTACTATGTTATCTCACATGGATTCCCAACCACCTGGAGAGATGTGAATGGTCAGCCTCACTTTACAAAAGAAGACACTGAGGTTCAGAGAGGAGCATGACAGCTTCAGTGTCACACAGCACCCTCAAGCTGCTGGTGTTCTCACTGAGCCATCATGCCTGCGAGCCCCAGACAATGTCAAGCACCTTGCAGAGCCTCAGTGAGAGCCGGGAACTCCAGGGGTCTCAAACTCAGTCTGCTTCCAGGACTCAGTCCTCCCCGCCCTTCCTGCTCTGAAAGGCTGCTTCTGGCTCCCCCGCTGCCCCGTCTCTCCTCTCCTCTCTCCCCTTTCTCTCCCTCAGACTTGGGCACACGGGGACCTTCTGATTCCCGCAGCCTCTTCAGAAGTATTTTTGACACAAACAATGGTGCGGGCTTCTGCCTTTTCAAGAGGCATCGGCCCATGGGAGCAGACCTGGTGGCTCAGTTTGATCATCGCCTTGAAGCAGTTCCCTCTGTGAGCGGGGATTCGACGGGCCTCGCTGTGCCGTGAGATCTCAGACTATTTTTATGCCTTTTAATCTATCTTTTAACAGCCTCCTTGTGTGGAGCTCCAGGCCCCAGATTCACAGAGAGCACGTTTCTGAGAGCGGCGGGCGAGGACAGGCTTGGCCCGTCTTAATCAAAGGCCAGGGAGACCCCGCCTGGGGTCCTTATCACCCGTGAGCTTTCCCGATGCCCCCCCGTGCTGTCTTTTATGATGGCCTCTGCAGGAGCTCTCCGGCTGCCTGACAGAGCCCCAGCTGGCTTCTTCCATCTTAATAACTGCCGAGCTCTCCAAAGTGGGAGGCTGTCACAATGATTCCAAGGGCCAGGGCTGCTCGTGGAGCCTGCCTCCTGGCAAGGTCACCGTGCAAAGGGACGCTCAGAGGGAATGTCAGCACAGGGATCCTCAGGTCCCCAGGGGAACCTCCCAAGGTGCCCTCAGGCCTCAGAGTCCCAGCTTCCTTCCCGGGGCCTGGAGAGGCACTTGACTGCAGCCTCTTAACAAGAAGGGATCTGACGTGAAGCTCCCGCGGTGCCTTCTAGTCCTTCTGTGGTCTCCACTTAGGGCAGGGACAGAGCACCTGGAGATCCAGACCCTGAGGACAGCTCACACCAGAATGACCGTCATGTGAAATGCAGGCCCAAGAATGTGGGCCAGGAGAAGGGAGCTCATTCCACCCATCTGTTCAGTGGCGTTTATCAGAGGCCCTTGGTGGGAAACTGGGCTCCTGCTCAAGGCCCACAGACCAGTCACAGTGGAGCCACTCTTGCTGGTGTTCCATGTCACCGGCCCCAAACCTAAACCTAGCTGCTTGTCTGATCTTCTTAGGGAGCTCAGCGCTTTGGCCAACTTTCACCTGCAAAGTACGGGAGTCCCTTCTGCTTGAACCTTTATAAGAAAAGTGACTTAACCATCAGCCTTTCGCTTGCTGTCTCTGCTTTCGCCAGCCCCTGCCTGTCCACAAGGCCACCTTCTCTGCTCCGCTCAGGGCCCTCCTGGGATCCTACAGGATGAGGTGTTGCCCTCTCTAGAACTGCAGTGAAAGCCGATTTGTTGTGAGGCTACCTTTCCTCAAAGAGCAGATCTGGGCCAGTCTTGCATCCTTTGCTGCTGGGATCCCCGGAGAACCCGAGAGGGAGAGGACCTGAGCCCTGCAGCCCATGGGCTTTACCAGGCCTCAGGAGGGCTTCTCAGACCTTGAACACCACAGATGAAGGCCAAAGGCCCCGGGGGACAAGCACTCTCCAACACGGCTTGATGCATGGGGACGGCACGTGAAAGAGAGGCTGGGCTCTGGGTTTGGGGCCTGAAACCCTCCAGATGGTAGCCTTCAGGTGAGCAGGGACCCCGCCCCCTGGGGAGAAGACTGTCAGAAACATCCCTTTCCCCACAGGAAGGAGGGGACACGCAGTTCCTCTCTACAACACAGCAGGAGCCAGGGAATCTTCACCTGAGGACCCAGAGGCTCCACCCATCATGGACAGCAGAGCTGGGTGGAGCCTCCAAGAGGCTCAGGGCACCTCTGCTGATGGGGACTCCAGAGTCCACGGTCACTGCTGGCAGGAGACCTGCTGGAGCTGCAGAGTCCCTCCTCCTCTGGCTCCTGCAGCCCAGGCCTTCCCAGGAGGGGGCTTTCCTCATCTGGGGGTGTGAAGGGGTCACCTTACAGCCCGTTCTGCAGCGAGGAATGAGCCGTGGCCTCCTTGCTCCCCTTCTCTGCCTTTGTGTCTGTCTGAGGAAGAGGGGGCCTCCCAGGGCTGCGGGGAGGGGGGGGGTCCCTTCCTCAACACGAGGTTGTTGTTGGCATATTCGCTTTCTATCGGAATCTCTAAGCAATAAATTCCCCTTTTCTCCACTGCCTCTATCTTGATAGCCCAGGGTCAAGCAAAAAAATGCAGTGTGGAATGTCACCTTTCTGCCAAGAAGAGAGCGAGAGCAGGCAGCTGAGTTCCCCGCGATGGTCTCCCCGTGGGGATTGGGATTCCAGGCAAGGGGCCCCTGTGAGGGCAGCAGTTAAGATGAGGTGGACAGGCCAGCCCTGGCCGTGGAACTCCCATGTCAGCCTCTGGAGGGAGGCCCTGAGATGTGGGGGGCAGGGTCCAGCTGGGAAAAGAAGCAGGCATTGCTCCCGGATGCCTAGGAACAGGGCCATTCCAGGGCTACGACCCCAGGTCTCAGGAGCTGGAGATCAAATTCCTTTTCCACAGAGGGTTGAGGCTGAAACAGTGCCTCCGTATGGCCGTTCCCATTGCCCGGGGCCCCTGGCATCAGTCTCTCTGGCCAATATGCCCAGACACAGTGGAGCTGGCAGCTGAGCCCATCCTTAAAGGGTAGGCGGGGTTCAGGCCCAGGCATGGCGGGGAAGGCGCCCCAGGACAGAAGGAGTGGCAGGAACATCACACAAAGGTACAAATTGCCATGGAAAATCCTGAGCTCTAAATGGTCACCTGGAGCTGGAGTCCTGGCGCAGGTGAGAGCAGACAGGAGGTGAGTCCAGAGGGCAGCCCAGCAGCAGGCTACAGGTCCTGACATGCCACTCCTAGTGTCTGCCTTTCTCTCTCTCCCTCCCTCCCTTTATGGAAGCATACACTCAGGAATACTTTCTTCTAGTCTCTAGCTTTCCACCCCAGGCACAGGAAGGGGTAGGTATTGGGCTTTTCCATCTGGACAAGATACACAGATAGAGGTGCTCATGCCGTGGCAACCAGACGGCTCAGGACATCCCTGACGAGGGCCTGAGGAGGGCTCTGCACACGCTCTTCTCTGTGGCCTGGGGGGATTGTCCAGGCTGAGGTGCAGGGAGAGGGGACACGAGAGGCCCAGTGCTGCAGGAGACAGAATCGAGGGTTTGGGGAGGCCCCGGGGCTGGGACTCCCTGGGCTGTGTTCCTGAAAGGAGAGGGCTCCCTTCAAAGAGTACTGGGGGTGGTGGAGGAGTCCTCCTGAGTCCCCAGCAGAGGCCTGGCCAGCACAGACACCAGAGGAACCTGCTGAGGGAAGGCCTCTGGGAGGAGAAGACGAAAGACTTGCTGGTGTGAACAGGACAGGAATAACTCCTGACCCCAGAGCCGTGACAAGAGGCCTCACAACACCCAGAGCCTCAGGGAGTATGCAGGGGGCATTGTCTCTTTGAAGGGACAAAGTTAATTTGTACCTTGAGAGAATCAACCTGTCTTCAAGTACCTTACCAACAGCAAACCTCAAGAACATTTATAAAAATTCAAAGAAAAGGCAGGTCTTCAACATTGGAGCCACTGGTGTCTAGGACCCTAGCAAAACGGACTAGACACCTAAAGAAGGGAAAAAAATATCTATAATGAGCATAAAAAGTACCCATCAATAGAAAAAATCATAAATGACATAGGCAATAGAACTAGCAGACAAAGAGATTACAACAGCTATTATATAAATACACACGATGGGTTCAAGAAGATAGAGGAAAACATTATTATATTGGATACATAAAATATACAAAAAAGAGTCCCAAATTCAATCTCTAGAGCTGAAAAAATATCTGAGATGTAAAATATACTGGGTGGTACTGAGAGCACATTAGATGATACAGAAGAAAAGATTAGTGAACTTGAAGTCAAGGCAATAGAAATTACTCAAAACAAAACAAAGACAAAAAGACTGAAAATAAAATGAACAAGACATGGGTGAGCTGTAGGGCGATATCACAAGGATAAATATAAGTGTGAGTTGGAGTCCCAGAAATAAAAGAGGAATCAAAAAATTTCCAGGACATATGTGCAAAATTTCCCCACATTTGATAAAAACTAGAAAGTCCTATGTCCAAGAAGCAGAACAAACTTGAAGAACCTATATCAGTGCACATCATTTTTTTTCTTAAAAGAAGTGATAACAGAGTATTATAAAAGTACCCAGAGGGAAAAGATATATTAGGTCTGGGGAATCGAGACAGGCAAAACAACCACCTTATTTTTGAAGCAACCAAAAGACAACGGGATAACATATTTAGAGTATTCAAAGAAAAAAAATAACAGGTCAATCTAGATATCTATTCCCAGAAAAAAACATCTTTCAGAAATGAAGGCACAGCAAAGAAAAATTAGAGGAAATATTTATTTAGAAGTGTATTTCAGAAAGCTCGCTCTGCTGATGATGTGGAGGATGGATTGGCAGGAAGAGAGCCTACACTAGGCCCTCTGTTGCAGCAATCAGGAAGGGTGAGGTGAGAGGCATTGGCCCTTGTCTGCCTGGAGCTACCTGATAGTCCTCCAAGTGCATTTCAAATAGTGAAAATTGCATCTTCTGCTTCTCTAGTTCCCCAGGACATAGCCAGGCACCCAGTGGCTCTCAGAAAATGCCCTCCAACATGGCCATGTTCCGTGATGGGATCCCCATGTACACAACTCCATTTCAATAGTATTTCAAAAAGAAACAGATATCTCTTTTTGAAAAGGAGATATCTGTTTCTTTTTGAAATACTATTGATGATGCAAGAGATATCTGTTTCTTTTTGAAATACTATTGATGATGCAGTTAGAAACCACTATTAGTACAGCTGAAATTATTCACTGTGAAATGCAATAGTTTTGTTTTGAAGGCTTTCTGTGGTAAAGAAAGCATACACCCACTAATACTTTCTTCTAGTCTCTGTGTTATGGAACCTGAATTGATCAAAAAAATAATTCTAATGGAATTGAACACTAGAGTAGGGTTGAAAACTAGCAAGATTCTAAGATATAAATTAATTTTTAGTATGTAGTAAGTATTTTTAAAAAAGATAACCCCCACACTTTTTTCAATAATACAATCTCCTAAGATTAGATGACAAACATAGATGCTGTTGAGTTGAAATCTTTCTATAGAAATTTAAATTATTCTTCCAGGACGAAAGATGGTTATTCATTTATTCAAAGATTATTAATCAATGCATTAACTTATGTATTCACCAATAAACGTTTAGAGTAATACCAGTGTTTCAGACAGCTTTTTCATGTCTAGGACCAGACCTGCAAGAACCATACAGAGGAGGAGAACTTCATGTGGTGCTCATGGTTTCCCAGGTCTCAGTCCACAGAGGGCAGGCTCCACTGCCCAGGGCCCAGGTGAGTCAGAGCTTCACAGAGGAAGGCCGAGGAGGAGAGGAGCAGCTCAAGATGTGGCAAACAGGAACAAAATATCTACCCCAAAGGCATGCAGCCAATCTCCTCCAGCCACACCCTACCTGCCCTAGAGTTGCCAATTAATCCGTGGATTAATCCTCCAATTAATCAATGGATGAAGTCATTGACTAGATCACACCTCTCAAACCTGATCATTTTTCTCCTCCGAAAGGAACACCTCATATTCAAATCATAACAAGCAGGAGTCTAATTATCCTTCAGGATCTGATCACATGTCACTGTAACTTTCACGGCTCTTTTGGGGGGGGAGACCACTCACTCCTTTTGATTTTCTCATACTATGTTCACGTCTTTAGGGTTTTCCTCAGCCTTGACCTCTCACCTTGGATCCTCTAGTAAATTGCTGCTCATTTTATTTTATTTTTTTTAAATCTTAGAAGCCCCTTTATTTAAGAAGCCTTCTCACAATTCTCATGCCTGGGTAGATGTCTCTTCTTGGTGATCCCACGGATCAAGTTGCCTCCCCTACCCTAGACCTTACTTACCTTTACGATTCCCTTTTGCGTGTCTCTCTTCACGTTATAAACACAGTAAGGTAGGAGGCTGTGTCATGGTCACAGGCATCCCCATTGCTGTTAGAACTCCTGGCACATTGTAAGTTCATTTATGAATGAACACATGAATCTAAATAATCCTAAATCCTCAGTGCATGTACTTGGCCTCCAATAGTGGCTTAACAAATAAGTATTGGTCAGACTGAATGGAAGCTAGATCCTGGCTCAGACCATCTTCAAGGGAAAGCACGGCGCATAGATACACCATAATGAAGAGAATGTGCTAAACACTAAGCGAATAAATAATTCCAATTAGAAGCCTTGTAAGTGTAATAAAAGATTCAATTTTAACAAGCGGACATGATGGTTAAGGAGGGTGCTCCAGATAGAACAAACGCCCTGGCAGAGCAGAGCCAGTTACAGTGGAACATGCCCCCGGGACTGGGGAGCAGTGTGTGGTCAGAGCATGGTCTGCACAGATGCCTGAGGACAGACTGGATAAGGCAGCTGTGGGAGCTGGGAGGGGTTAGAGAAGCAACTGGGGTAGGCACGACCTTACCACTTTTTTAAAAAATAGTCATCTGGGTACATAGAGAAAAAAAACTTTGGAAATGAATATCTTTAGTGTCTGTCCTTCTGTGTATGATACCCTGTATATTATTTCACTTAATACAGCTATCTTATGAGAGAATATACACATCACAGAAGGAGAATCCCAGGCCCAGAGCCAAGATCTGAGCGAGGTGCATCTGAAGGAGAAGCCTATATCTCTGCCTGATACTACAGCCCCCCACAGCAGCGCAGCACACAACAGCTGCTGCTCTCTGCTGACATGCCTTAGTGATATTTCTATGCAATTATTGGTTCAGCCAATGAACAATGTTTATAGAACTAAGACTTCATCAATATTGGTCCCTGCTAGGCTAGGTGGTGGTCATGTATGTAGACTTTCTCCTACCAGTTTTCGTTTTGTCTGGAGTTAATAATCACCTTGATTTTCTCTAATTTGTGTCTATAAACAAGACAGTGTGCCTACTGTTATGTTTTTTAGTGTTCCCTCTGTTTTATGCCTGTAAAGTACTCTCACATACTCAGCCATAGTCACAGGCAGCCAGTTTTATTTTTATGTTATTGGAAATGCTGCCTTCTGCATCACTACCTCCTCTTTGTTCTGTCTGAATACCTTGCTTTCTCAGCTTGATCCACGATGGCCATCTTGGGACCTTCCCTTGATAATGTGACTCTCCAAAGTTGGATGCTCTGCCTTATGGATCCTGGTCTTCTCTTCTATTTCTTCATTTCACTAAGTGTCTCCTCCAGCACTTTCCTAAGAAAGGACACGTAGAAGGTCATTTTAATTTATTTTTATGATCATTTTCTTAACTTAGCAAATCTGAAGCTGTTTTCCTTTTCTTTTGGAGCTGATTGTATATTTTGCTGGGCTGGGAAACTCTGTGGATTGGCTCACTTGACAGCCATTTTGCCCACCCTTTCCTAGGCTTTTCTGTAATTCAGAGACTGGGAATAAAAAAAAAATGCATTTCACAGGCCTCTAGCCATAATGCAGTAACTGGTCCTGGATTATTCCTTCTACTGTAAACAAATATAAACCTGGAAAGAACAGGTGAGATAGCTGTTTGGGGGAGTGAGTAATAGGCAATGCCAATCTGCAATCCTGGGGAAAGAGAGACTCCTGAAGTGGATCTTATGATCAGCTTTATGCCTACAGCAATCTCCGTCCGCACCAGCATGGTGAGCTGCAGCCCTTGTTAGTCAGTGTCTCAGCTCGGTGGCTGGGATACCTGACAAGAACAACTTAGGGGAAGAAATGTATTTGAGCTTATGGTCTCAGCGGTTTGGCCCATGATTGGCCAACTCCAGAGCTCTGGTTCAAGGAGAGGCAGAACAGCATGGTGGAAGGGCTGACAGAGGAAAGCTACTCAGCTCATGGCAGCCAGAAAACAGAGAGAATGAGGAGCCAGGGTCAAGCTATACAGTGACCTATGTCCTCCAGCCACACCCTGCCTGCTTACAGTTACCACCTGGTACAATAGCCTTTTAAAATTTTTAATCCATCAAATGGATTAACTCGTATATTTGATTACAGCTGTCATAATGTGATCATGTCAACTCTGAACCTTCTTGCATTAAATATGAGCTTCGTGAGGGGACACCTCATAATCCAAACCCTAACTAGCCCCAATAGATCCCAGGGCCCTAGTGAGCTGCTGAAATAAAGAGAAGAGTTCCAGGCTCCAGGCAGAGGGGATCCCCAAAGATGGGCACTGGAAAAGAGGACCAATGTCGAAAGGGTCTGGTCAGTTGATGTGAGAGGTGCCGAGAGTCTGTGGCTGAGGTTAGCTGAAAATGCACAGGACAAGCATAACAGTCTTCTCACATGTCACTGATGCAACGTTGAGAAGAGAAGATGGACACTGTAGACCAAGCAGTGCTCAGGGAAACGAAAGGCAGAGAACTTTGGAGTTCCTCCTCCTTCACTCACAAGTACTACTATCTAAACATCTAGCTGAGACACAGAAAGTCCAAGTGTAAGGACAGTGGTATGGTCTGGTTTAATTAGGGCATACCAAAGATCCTTACAGGAGATCAAATTCAAATTTTGAGTCTCATGAGGTTAGAGGGGTTTGAAAAATACCTTGAGTTTTCCACAGAGTTGAATGAGTACAGTGTTAAACCAAGGCTTTGCATGATACTGAGTGGAGTTTCTACAATGTCTTTTCTAAAATGTTCAGAGGTCAATACAAATTTCATTAGACATACAAAAATTAGGTGCATATGATCCATAGAATAAATAAGAAACAAAACAGTCGACAGAACCAAATTCAATAATGTGCAAGTTGCACTTAGCAAAGACTTTAAAATTATTATTATGACTATGTTCCCATAATGGAAAATTTGATGTTCCTGAGTGAATAGGTAGAAAATTTCAACAGAAAAATGTAAACTATTAAATTAAATGGAAATTTTAGAACTAAAAAGTATGAACAGGATTGAAAAGTTCATTGGACAGGCTCAATAGTACACTTGAGATGGAAGAAAAAGGAATGAATGAGCTTCAGGGAAACACTGTAGACATTTCCCAACTCAAGGGAAAAAGAGAAAGCAGACACATGGAAGCTTAATGCCACTTAAGAAGCCCCAGGGACCTGCATTAAGATACTACAGAGTTAACAGTTAACACAGGATGCTATAGAAGAGAAGCTAAGGAAACAGAGACAAAAGAAGTATTTTTAGAAATTATGGCTACAACTCCCCAAGTGTGTGTGTGTGTGTGTGTGTGTGTGTGTGTATACCCACATAGAGAGGAAGGGAGAGAGAATGAGAGAGAGAGAAACTATCATGTCTGGAGGTGCCATAGTCAAATGGATGAAAACCAGAGATAGGGAGAAAGATGAGAAGCACAGAGCTGTTGCTGACTTGGTATTGGAAACAATGGAGGCCAGAAGACGATGGAATGACCCTTGCCACTGAATGAGAAAACACTAACCAACTACTAAGACCAAATGCTGTATCCAACAAAATATCTACTCCATCAGGTGAAATAAAAGCATTTTCAGTTAAATTTCATCTTTGTGAGAGCTATTGTCTTCCTCAGAGATGCCAAGGTCAAAAGATAATAACAGTAACAGGAATTTGAATCCACAGGAGATAGTAAATCAGAAGCTAAACACAAAAGACTGTTTTTTTCTTCTTAAAGCTCACACGGAAGACAACTAACTAATGATTTAAAACAGAAACCCCTAAAATGTGGGGTATACAATGCAGGCAAAGTAAAGGCAGGGTAGCAATTTTTAAAATGGCTTGAATTTAACCAGACAAAAAATCAGACAAATTCTGATGTTTGACCTTGAAGTCAATTAGCATGAAATATTCAGAAACATCAATATTTTTAACATCTGAAAAGCACAGACTTTTAGATTAAAGGACACTAAGAAGACATGGCAACCAAGTGCAGTTGAGGGAGCCTAAGGAGATGGCGGCTCCTGTGCACACGCTCTCCTTCACACACACACTCACATGTGCACAAGAAAAAGAATAAGTGGAATGGGCAGTGGGATTTGATTCAAATATGTGGACAGCTGGTTAGATAATATTATCATCTCAAGAAAAAACTCCCTGGTATGACCATCATCTCGTGTCTGAGATTTCAGCAGGGATATGTTGTGGTAGTTGGTAGTCACATGGTCTATCATCTCCCATCTCTGAATTTTAGAAAGGTGCTCTGGTCCCTGCATTTCCTGTTTCTTCTAACTTTCTTTCCTCCTCCCATGCTTGCTTTCATTGGTGTCCTCCAATTTGGAATCTCTCTTCAATGATTTAGGATCTCTGGTCGCCAAGTCCCAAGTCAGAAGTCAGTGA
This sequence comes from Ictidomys tridecemlineatus, assembly GCF_052094955.1. Taxonomy (NCBI): domain Eukaryota; kingdom Metazoa; phylum Chordata; class Mammalia; order Rodentia; family Sciuridae; genus Ictidomys; species Ictidomys tridecemlineatus. The sequence continues at coordinate 8,435,042 of NC_135483.1, read as the reverse complement.
GCAAGTCATAGAAAGGTGATTAGGGCTGGAGCTGTATGCACAGGACTTTCCATCGCTGGCTCCCATCTCGGGCTCCCATCTCGGGAGGACTGTGCAGGTGACCTTCTCACTGGAGGGTTGAAGGCCAGTGATCTGAGGGTTCTTAGTAACAGGACTGCATGTCGGGATTAGCCACAGGCCTTGGCTCCAGTTGGCTCAGAGGGAGAACGAGGAGAGGAGCAGTACTGCACCAACCTTCCAGAGGAGGGGAAGGAGTAAATCAATGTGGGAGTCTTTAGGTCTCACTGGGCACAGAGAAGGCATTAAGAAGTTTTCCCGACTATCATTGTCGCTGGGGTTGTGGCTCTCCTTGTGGTGTTTCTCTCTAGTACCCTCTGGGCAGTGTAGACTCGGCTGCAGTGTTCTGAGGGCCGGGCAGGTGGGGCAGGTGGGCTCATCAAAGCCTCTCCCTTTGGCAGCTCCTGGCGTCCGTATCTGAGAACGCTGCTGCTCCATCTGTCAGGCAGCTCCTCTCTGATCCCGTGTGTATGCCCGTGTGGCTGGGCGCCCAGCCGTGTGGGCTCAGGCAGTGCCCCTCCTCTGCGTGTGGACCTCCAGCTGCTCTCTGCTGCTGGCCTCAGTTTCCTCTCCCTTCCCAGGTGCCTGCTCTTGGCACGGGGCACTTTCAGAGGCTCCACTGGGTGCATGTTCCGCGCCATGCTGGCCTGCCCAGGCTGGGCTTCTGATCTGCTCTCTTCTGACCCTGGAGCTCCAGTGCTCTGACTTCCCAGGGATCGTGAAGGATCGAGAGGAGCAAGACCGCTCGCAGTCCGGCTCGGTGCTTGGCACACAGAGAGCTGAGGGCACCTGGGATCCTGTCCCTTCCTTCCCCCCATCTCCCTGTCCCCATCCTCTTCCTCTTCCCCCTTCTCTCCCCCCTCCTCCCCAGCATTATGCATTCATGGGTTTCAGCCACCTCAGGCTGCTTTCGGGACGGCAGTTTGTAATTACTGCAGCGTGGTGGGGAATGTCAGCAGCGGATTTATTTCCTCTCATATTTCTTGTAAGTGTCGCTGATGCAGAATGAGCCCTCACATCACACAGAAGCCAGCAAATGAGACGGAAAACCCGCCGGTGATCAGCCGGCCTCGTGGGGCCTGGGCACTTTTTTGTTTTTAATCTGATTTCTTCTTTGTCTTAAACTGAGAGGCCAATTAGAGGCCCGTCTGGGGAGAGGCTGACCCTCTCCTCCTTGGAGGCCCACTTCCTCTGAGCAGGCCTGGTCCTGAGCTGACCAGGAAGGTGGGCTGCACACAGGACCTCAGCCGAGGGCCTCTTTCCACACGATGAGCTGGAAGGGGAAGGGGCCTTGGAAGATCCAGGGAAGTCCACAAAGCAGGGGACAATCCAGGGCTGGGAGGTGACCACACCAGAGACAAAGCCATTTAGTGCTAAGCCTGGACCTGGTTTCTTCCTGACTCCAGAAGCCCGTGGCTGGTTCTGTCCCCTCCCCTCTGGCTCCTCCAGCTGGGCCAGCCTTGGCACCCAGTCAGCTGGCTTTGGTGCTATTTTTATTTGTAATTGATTCATCCAGGAAATATTAGGGGACATTTCACGGTACCTGACGAGATTCCGGGCCCTGGAGACACAGATGAATAGGTCTCTGTGCTCACAGCGTCCTGTCCTCAAGGTTGGGGAGCCTGACCTTTAAGAGGCTCTCTCCATCCCGTGGCTGGTGGCAGGTCAGGGGAGTCTGAGGACACCCAAGGGAGTGAACACCACGCGGGCCCAGGAACAAGACGCTGCCAGCACTGGATTCCGAGAGGAGAACAGAGCTGGTCTAAGAGGAGCAAGAGTCGGGGAAGCAAGGTTGGGGGGACCCACATGCCAGGGAGGCTCTGGGACTCAGACTCAATCTGAGAGGGTCCAGGAGGGTCTCCTGGTCACATAGGGGCCTCCCAGGTTCAGGGCCACCTCGTGTGTGTGGGGGTGATGCTCCTCCTCAGAGAGCCAGGACAGTGGACATTCAAACTCAAGCCCTTCCCCCCTCAGGAGGGCCTTCCCTAGGCCCCATGCACCTCGTCCTGAGCAGTCTGTGGGTCAGCCAAGTGCAGCTGGTCCAGGATCCACGTCCACCTGCCCCACTCCTGAGGGAGGTCGCCCCAGAGCAGTGAGGGGAGCTGTCATCAGAAGAGCAGCTTCACTGGAGGCTCCAGGGCTGGCCCAGGGCCCTGGTGCACCCACAGTGTCCTCGCACCCAGCACAGGATGAATGTGGCCCTTTGCTGGCACCTGCGGGTCACATGGAAGGCCTAAGTCCTGCCCTGCGTGTGGTCTACTGAGTCCTGTTGTGGTCACCACCCAAGTGGACTTCATCAGCCCCGTGTTTGGGCCTCAGAGTGCTTAAGAAAGCTTCCCAAGGTCACAGAGCTAGTAAAATGAGGTCGAGATGCCAACGCAGGCCTGTCTGACTTACCCTAGCGCGTGGCCTGATGGGAGTGAGGTAGACTTTGGAGATTTTGAACCATTTTGCCAGTCCCAAAGAAAAGAAAACAAACTCTGGGAACAGAAATGTGCCTGGGATTTCACAGGGATCAGTGTAAAACCCCAGATCCAGGCTCAAAAACTCATTGGCTTAAAATCAGATGGGAGCAGATCATGTGTCTAGTATCTGAGGCTTTATGCTCCCGCATGACGGTGTGACCCAGATCCTCAAAGCCCTGCCAGGAGCAGTTGGTGAGTGGGTGGCCCTCAAAGGAACAGAAGTGGCATTGTGTGCTCTCTATACTGTTCCCACCCATGGTGCTGCGGGGTCAGAGGTCTCTGGGGATGGGACAGGCTGCAGTGAGCAAGTGCATTCCCCTCACCGGGGAGTACCAGGATGGATGTGGAACTGGTCGGTTTTCTGTTGCTATAACAAAATACCTAAGGCTGTTTAATGCAGAAAAAGGAGGTTAATTTAGCTCATAGTTTGAAGGTTCAAGAGCCTAGTGCTGACATTTGCTTGGCTCTACTGAGGACCCCTGTGTCACTTGGTGGATGAATTCATGGCTGGAGCTCCTGGGAGAGGGAAAGACAGGAAGCAGACAGTGCGGAGGGCCAGGCTTTCTCTTGTATAAGAACCTCTGGCTAGAACCAGCCAGGGGCCTGCAAGAAATGCACGATTCCTTCTGAGGGCAGCACCTGCTCACGACCTGACAAGTGCCCTCAGGCCCCGCCCCGGGAGGTCCCCCCAGGGCCCCCAGCAGCACTCTGAGGGCCAAAGCAGCAGCACTGGAACCCTTTGGGGATGGGCCACATCTTAAGCATGGTGGGTGCTTCTCAGGAAAGCTGTGGAGGGGTTCCCACTCCGGACAGGAAGTCTCCGGGCAGGGAAGAGGGGACTGTCCAGGGACCTGCAGCAGAGGACAGCAGCATGGCCTCTGGGGAGTCTCAGAGGAGGCAGGACGGGCATGCAGGGAAGGAGCCACAGGACCCTTCCTGTCTGAGGTGCACAAGGCCAAGCTGTACTGAATAGGGAACTCTGACCCTGCACCCATGTCTCCTGGCTCAGACCAAAGCCCGCCAAGCGGGAAGCAGGGTGGGTGAAGGTGGGCAGCAGGGGATGGAGCACCCTTCCAGGCACGGGGAAGCACGAGCCCCGGGCCTCTGTGCCAGGTGCAGCCTGAGAGCAGAAACAGGGGCTGGAGGCCCACCCTCCGCTCCTCCAGTCGCTTCCTTCAGACTGCTCAGGACTCTTGCCAGTATGTGAGCCACTCCTGGCAGCCTCGACTGAGGACGGGCAAGGGAAGAGGAGAGGAGGAAAGTGCTGGAACTGGCAGGTGGGATGGAGAGCTGTGCGGGACAGGGACCTGACCTGCCGGATGCTGACTACCCAGGAGGGCTCAGTCGGGTGTGTGGGCGAGGGCACCCACGCTGGGCGGGAGTTGGAAAGGGGCTGTGTCCATTCCAGGGCAGGGCTCCTGTGTCGTGGGAACGCTGGGGACCCTCTCAAAGTTACCTCTACAATCTGGAGTCCCTTGGATTGTCTGGGAGCGGTGCTCTGGCACTTCCCTGGCTGACGACAGGGAAGTTGGAATACTTCAACCCAGCAGCTGAGCCTTCAGCTAGGGGGAGAGGAGACGGAGAAGCCACGGCAGCAGGCCCTCGCCAGCAGGGCTCTCTGATCACCAGGCTTCTTCAAAACCTCAAAGAACTGCGTGTGACTCCCAGCCTCCTCAGAGGCAAACCAGGAGCCCTGACGGCCCTTGGGCTCCCCAAGCCTACAGTTCCCCTCTGAGAAGTGGGCGACAAGGGTCTTGCCTTGTGGGGTTGCTGGGAGGATGAGAAGAGAGTCGGTGTGTGAAGTGCTGGCACATTGTATTGCCAAGGACACCTTCTTGACCAGGTCAGGTGTGCTGCTGACAGCGTCTGTGTGTCCCTGTGGCTGCTGTGACAAGTGACCTCCAAGTCAGGGGCTGAACAACCTGTGTGTGTTGTCTTACTGTTGCAGGGGTCAGAGGCCAGGACATGCTCTCTGCCTGTATGGACTGGTTGGGTGAGCTGTGCCCACCTGGGTGACCTAACAGAGTCCTCCCGTCTCAAGGTCCACTCAAGGTCCTTAATCTCAGTCACATCTGCAGAGTTCCCTTTGCTGGGCAAGTGGCTTCTCTGCAGGTTGCAGAGCTGAAGATGTGGGCACCTCTGGAGGTCACTGTGGCTAGCACCCTCATCATCATCACCTTCATCATCATCATCGCCACTATCAATAAGAAGTCACATTTCCTGAGCAATGCGTGGTTTTATAGAATGGGAGGAGTCCCGCATCCCAATCCCAGGGAAATGTGTTCAGTGGAATGGATCTGGGACCCCATGCCCTGCAGAAGGGGGGCCAGTGGGCAGAACCGTGGGGCCTCTGCAGGAGTTCTCACACTAAAAACAACAGAAGGTCAAGGTCAGGCGGATACCTAAATAGTCAGGGGACCAGAGTCGAACACAGGGGACCCTGGGAGGGCTTCCTCCCGGGTGAGCACCTAGCAAGGCAGGAGAAGGGCCACAGGTGGAGCAGATTTCGAGGTGGCACTGTGAAGATGAGCTCCTGAATCTACCCTGAAAGTCCACAACAGGGAGAAAGGCTCGGGACAGATGGGCTAGGGGCGTGGGCTCTCAGTGTTCTGCTTTCGGTGTTTGTGCTTTTGAGACTGCAGGGATAGAACCTGGGCCTTTCAGGAGCCAGGCAAGCGCTCACCCCTGGGCTCCACCAGCCTGGCCCTCAGTCCCCCACACGGGCACCATACGGCTTCACTCCCCAGAACCTTGCATTTCGCCCTCCGTGTGCCACCTCCTCTGACTTCAGCATGCACGCCCATCCCCCCAGTCCCCCAGTTCCCAGGAGTGGTGTCTGGCAGGAATGGTCTCCCGTCGGCCTCCACTGATGCAGGTCTGAGGCACCTAGCCCATGGTTTTGGGGACTGCAGGCAGAACCCAGAAGCAGGACAGACACGGTGGGTGGGGCTGCAAGGACACAGGTTCTGGGGAGGATTCAGCCTCTGCCACTTCCCAGGTTTTCTGGGGCCCCAAGCTTCTTCCTGGATGTGGCTTTGACAGGTGCCGGGGAGGAAGGCCTCCCGTGATGAGCTCACGTCCAGCTCTGGGAAGGCGTCCTCCCCAGTGAGCACCTAGCAAGGCAGGAGAAGGGCCACTTCCTGCCGTTCCATCCCGGTGCCTGTGTGGAGCCCAAGTGGGCTGAGGCTGCACAGCACCCAGGGCCAGGAGGCCAGGGGAGCCGGTGACAGCCCTGCACACAGGGCTCATTCTCTAGTGTCCTCACCCCCTTGGCACAATGCTGTCTCTCCTGAGGGGGACAGAGGTGCTGGCCTGCCTCTCCACTCACACGGTCAGCCACATACACCTGGAGACTTCTTGCCTGTCCCTCTTTATCCAGTACCTCATGCCGGGTGCTCGTCACTCCAGATCGTCCCAGTAGCTCCTCATTCTCCTCTGTGACAGGGACTCTCCTCTCCAAGCCCCTGAGCCCTCCTGAAAGGGAGGTGGGGGACACTGGGGAGTCAGCAGCCTGCCTGACTTTGCTCACGTTCGGTCCATCCTGGGCGGGAGGGCCACAGCATGGGAGAGGCTGGAGGACTAAACAATGACAGTCACTGAGCCACTGAAGGTCCCACGGAGCCTGACCTGACCTCGGCATCCACATGATCCACACCAAACCCCCTGAGGATGGTGCTCCTGTCTCCTTCTGTCTTTGGGTGATTTCTGCAGCAGGCTCTGCTCCCCTGAGGGATGCTCGGGAGGGTAAGGAGTGACTCTGGAGGAGGCGCGAGTGGGTCTGCGAGGGCGCAAGTGCCCTGGTGCGTGTGTGCCGCAGTCTGGCTGGGCACAAAATAACCGAGCCGCCACACAGCCTTGAAGGTTCAAAACAGGAACTCCTTTATTCTCTGCACTCCCGCGAATGCCACGCACGCGGCCTTCTCCCGGGACACACCACACCAACCGGGAACTCCCTCCTCCGGAAATCCCTCCTCCGGCACTTCCCCAACCAATGGGAACTCTCTGGGAATCCCCACCAGAACTCCAAAGTAGCAGGCCTCCAAAGGAGCAGGCCTCCAAAGTAGCAGGCTTCCAAAGGAGCAGGCCGAGGCGGGCAGCAGGGGTCTACTATATAATTGAATACACAGCTTAACATAACCATTATCATCTCAATGGCTTGCTGGCGGCACCTCTCAACCACTCTGTTCTGGCAAAAATGCCATGCGTCATTCCTACTCGGCTATGGCTCTCAGCACATGTGGACGTGGACATAGGCCCTGGTGCACACCTGTGTGCCTCTCCAACACTACTGGGTCCCAAAGGAGGGGATCAGGGTGGATCCTCAGAAGCAGACTCACGAGGACTGTCTGGAAGTGACCTGGCTGCAGGAAGCTCGGAGCGTCAGACCGTGAAGCGGAACCTTACATGACGACTCCAAGAAGGGACGTGAGACACTGGAGGGGACACTGCCCTGGGGAGCAGGGCAGCCTGGCTTGACCAGAGTCAGCTCATCCTTGCAGGAGCCTGCAGAAGACACTGCTCTCCCCGTGGCAGCAGCCAAGCGAAGACAGTGAAGGAGAGGAGGGGCAGGTCGCCGTGTCCCCTTCAAGGGTGTGAACTAGGAGCTGACGTCCCCCGCCAGGCCCAGCCTTCCAGAGTCCTCCACCCCCAACAGCTCCAGTCGGGGACCAAGCTCCCAAGCATGGGCCTTGGGGCGTTTTAGACCCAGCTGTAGGGGATGCGATTCTGAGAAGGGTCACTTCTATTTCCAGAATTCCAAGAACACAAAAGAGGCTGCAGGGTCTGCAGAGAGAATGGCCGAGGGTTCCTGTCTTCGGCCTTCCCAGGTTGGGTGTATCTTTGGAGCAAATGTGAGACAGTATCCGGGGCAGGAAGAGGAGCTCTTCCCTGCAGGGCGGAGACCTCAGAGCAGTGAGCCTGGCAGAGAGGAAAGGTTCAATCTCTGTGTTTCCAGAAGGCTGTCACCACTGCATGAGCTTGCGGGGGGGGGGGGGGCGGGGGACAGGGTGTCGGATGGTGTGGAAAGGGCTTTGGGATCTTCAAGGAGAAGCCTGATTCCCTGTTAGAGCCCATGAACACGTAGCAGGCTGGTGACATTCACGGAAGCAGACCCACGTGTCCCTCCTGGTTCACAGCTCTGGGCTGGATGCTGAGCCCAGCAGGAGTCTGCCCTCAGCCCTGCAGCCTGGCACTGAATGCACAGAACTGGTGGAAAGCACCAGCTGAAGACGCCACACTGACCAGACTCACTCGGACCCCAGCACCACTGACCAACATGGCCGTGAGAGAAAGTCGGGGACTGTGAAGGGAAGTCATTATCATTATTGTTATCATCCCATTATCATTTTTTTCTTTCAGGCCTGCATCATTGTTAATCAATACACTGTCAACATGGGCTGACAGCCTCTTCACGCGGGTCCCGTGCTAGGTATAGAGCTGGGTCGACTTATGGGTCCTCCCAACAGTCAGCAAGGTGGGGTGCTGGGCACATTGTGCAGGTACTGGCCCCAAGGTTTAGCGGCTTAACGTATTGGAAGGCCCACAGTCTGAGTGGCACGCTGCAGAGCCAGCATACGCCTCTGGACTTTGGCAGATGGAAACCTCTGTTTGGGATTAGCACCAGCTCTTGGATTATTCTGGTGGCAAAAAGAAGCAATGTTAACCTTGGTGTTTAAGAATTGGGACCAAATCCTTGTCTGCCTACCAATGTGGTGGTGGTGGGACTCCCAGTATGGTCTCAGATAGTTGTCTTTCTTCCTCTTTTTTTTTTTTTTTTTTTTTGGTACCAGGGATTGAACCCAGGGGTTCAATTAACCACTGAGCTGAGCCACATCCACAGTTCTTTTTTTTTAAAAAAAAAAAACAAAACAGGACCTCACCAAGTTGTGGAGGCTGACTTTGAACTTCCGATCCTCCTGCCTCAGCCTCTAAGCCGCTGGGATTACAGGTGTGTGCCACCACACCCAGCTTGGATAGTTCTTCTCTCTTAGCCCTAGCTTTTTCTTTGGTTTGTCTTGTTTTTAATCTCTAAAAGGGAAAGTAGAACTTAACTTCCAGGCAATTACTTATGAAAGGAAATGATAAATGTGAAGTGTCCAGGAATAACAGGTGGCACAAGACCCCTAAAGGCCACTTGCTCCTCCAGTGGCTCTTCACTCACCCCTTAGCCAACCTCTGGGTCTGAAGAAGCCGCCAGCCGACACCTGGGCTGGTGCAGGAGACCCAGGAGGGATGGTCCCTGGTGAGCACGGTGGGTGGCAGCTTCTAAGGAAACTGATCACGCGATGCAAGACACACAGAAGGACAGGACGTGGGACGTCATCCATTCTTTGCAGCATTGTCTTGTTCTCGAACACTTTCTACCTGTGGCCATGGTGACAGTCACGCACACTACAGATCTTTGTCGGGGACAATGTTTAGTCACCATGGTCTCCGGGAAGCCCACAGCATCATGCTCAGCACAATTGGGGGGAGGGGCTCTCTAGCAATGGAACGTTCACAAAGCATCCCTGGGAGGCTTCTTTGTCACACCAGAAGCTCACGGGACCCATGCACTATGTGGGCCCCTCATGGACTCCAGTGGAGCAGGGTGGGTGGAGCAGCTGGTGGGAGGAGCAGCTGGGTGGGAGGGAGGAGCAGGTGGAGTAGCTGGGCCAGAGGGAGGGGCTGGCAGGCAGCCTAGGAGGCGGGTCAGTAACGACTCTCAGTGTGGACACGGAGGCATTCCGTAACTCATATCCACGGCCATTCAATCATCCACGGTCGGGAGCCCCCATTTCTGTTTCTTTCCTTGAGCCAGGCAAAGCCGCACATGTAATTACTCCTTTCTTCTTCTGCTCTCTGAGAGCGGAGAGCCTTCAGTGGTGTGGGCACTGAGCTCGCTCCAGCCCCTGCCTCAGGGAGGAGTTGGGCTGCGTGCGCACCTTGGAACTCTCCTGGGCCCGCATCCCCACTCCCAAATGTCTCCTGTGGCCCCCCCCATGCACACGCACCTTGGCCCCCTGAGCCTGCTGTCCTGCAGTGGCCCTTTCCCCTGCCGGTCCCCTTCGCCCTTGCTCTGGACCCTGTCATCCATCTTCCATCCCGAGGCCAGGGAGGACTGTCTAAATTCAGCCACTGCAACTCCTGCTCCTACCTGCTAAGGGCCAGGCCAGTGTCCTCAGCCACCCCCTGTGGCTGCCCCAGGCTGTGCCGATGCACGCAGTAGGAATGTTTCGGCTCCTCAGACATCAGTGGCCTTTGAGCGTGGACACGGGGCAAGCTAACCTTGTCCAGGTGGGACACATGGCAGGTGATCTGGGGAGTTGGATGCCCCGGGAGTCGTCTGTCCGCTGAGCTGACCCTGAGGAGGAACTAGCCAGCCTGTGCCAGGCACATCTGGAGAGGGCACGCTGTGTTCCAGGACAAGCAGGCCAGGGACAGGTGCCTCTGTGTCCCCACAGCACCTGTGCGTGTTTGTCACCTGAGCGATGATCACTAGCTTGCATATAAGCATCTGTCCCCTGTTATCTCCCCACATCTCCCTGTCCTCTCTTAAATATGCATCCTCAGGGCTTAGTGACACCCAGCAACATGAAGGACTAAATAAGCAAACCATGTGTCTCTCTCCCCTCCCATCACCACCCACGGGCACTCTCCCACCCCACCCTCAGCTGCCCACCCTGGCCAGGCTTCTCTGCTCCAAAAGGTCCCAAGGACCCTGCTCTCTCTATTCCAACCCAAGTCCCACCTCTTCTGAGTAGGACACGAAATTCAGTGAGAACAGCTATAAGGAGGACACAAAGTAGGCAAATGCCACTGTGTGAGGATTAGCTGCCAGAACTCCCTGTCATCTGCTTTCCAAGAGAATATGTAGTTAGAGTGTACTGTGAAGCAGCGGGTGTGTGTGTGTGTGTGTGTGTGTGTGTGTGTGTGTGTGTGTGGCGAGAGAGAGATGAGAGAGAGAGAGAAAGGAGAGAGAGGGAGAGAGGAGAGATTTCAACATGGCTTAGTGGAGAATATATTGCACATTTGGCATCAAGATGGTGGGTTTTGGGCTGGGGATGTGGCTCAAGTGTAGCGTGCTCGCCTGGCATGCGTGTGGCCTGGGGTCGATCCTCAGCACCACATACAAAGATGTTGTGTCCGCCGGAAACTGAAAAATAAATATCAAAAAAATTCTCTCTCTCTAATCATCTACCTGATCATTTATTGTCATGTAGTCATGTGACCTCATGGGTACTCAATTTCCTCAGTAAAATGGGAATAGATCTCCCCCTGGAGAGGTGGTTGTGAGGATTTGGAATGCTGCATTGGGAGAACCTGGCATCTAAGGTTAGGTGGATGCTGGTCCTGCACTTCCCTGCTGCAGACCTCCAGGGTCTGTCCCTGGGAAGGCCATGGCAGAATGAGCTTCCCGTCTATCCAGTGGACTCCACCAGGGTCCTCTGGGGCCAAGGGGAAGACAGGCCAGAGACAAGGGCTCTTCAGCCAGCAGTGAAGTTGCTGTGAAGCTGCCATCTCCACCCAAGTCCTCCTGACACAGCCTCAGGGTCCGCATCCTTTGGTCCAGCTCTGATGCTGCAGCTGGGGTCATGGAGGAGACCTCTGGAGAGCCTGGCAGCTCCTTTCTGTCTCCCAGGCTCCTGTTCCCTCAGGCCCTGACCCCTGTCCTGCAGGAGCATAAAATCCAAAGAGCCCACTGATTGTCACATGCCTATTCTGTCCCAGACGTGGGAACGGACTCCCTAGGACTCCCTTGTGTTCATCCCAGTGGTCCTCTGGGATACTGGCTCTAATGGGGGGGGTGATATATGTCCCAAGAGGACATTTTAAATATACAGAAATATTTTGATTGACAAAATCCACATACGAATCTCTGTAGATACAGGAAAAAACATTTAATAAAATCTTTAACTCCCTCTTTACATATATAGATATGAAAAGCTCAAACTGGAAATGGAAACTTCTCATCTGAGAAAGGCCATCTATGGAATTCACAGCTAACACCCTAGAAACTCTCAGCTGAAAACCTGAAGGCTTCTCCTTCAGACCAAGGGCCACACAGGGAGGTCTGCCCTTACCTCCGTTCAGCCTGCGGCTGGAGGTTCAGCCAGGACAATTAGGAAGGAAGGGAGGCAGGAGGAGGCGAGGGGAGGGAGGGAGGAAAGAGAAAGGATACCCAGGCTGTCAAGGAAGACATAAACTGTCTCTGCTGCTGATCACATGATCGTGGACATAAAACTCCAGGGCTTCCAGGATGGCGTGGAGAAAGACCAACAAGGACTGACATCATGGGAGGGTTTATGTGCAGATCATGTATCTTACAAGGAACTTACACGTGGAATGTAAGAAGAACTCTTTAGAAGAGGATACAGATGGCTAGCAAGCACACAAAAGATGCTCACTGTCATTAGAAAATCCAACACTGTGAGATACTGCTTTACACTATGACAACAATAATAAGCCAGTCTGGAAGCCCCCAGAAAGTGAAGCATAGAGTTACCACATATCCCAGCAATTCCACTCTTCAATTCAAGGTCAAGAGAGATGAACTTGATGTCCATACAAAAAATTTGTTTATGAATACTTATAGCAACATTATTTAAAATAGCCAAAAAAGGGGAAAAAACCCAAATGTGCATTAACTGATGAATACATAAAAAAATGTGGTATATTTATATAGTGGAATATTATTCAGCTATGGAAAGGAATGGGGTATTAATATATGCACAACATGAAGGACCCTGGAAAATGCCATGCTAAATAAAAGAAACCAGATACAAAATATCATTTATTACTCAAAGTTAAAGAATGTCCAGAACAGCACATAGAGACAGAAAGCCAATTAGTGGTTGCTTAGGGTAGGGTCAGAAAGGGGAGGCGGGGTTGCAGGGAGGGGTGATGGCTAAAGCCATTTTAGATTTAGAGGTTGGATTCTTTTGGGGGTAGCGAGAAGGTCCTGAGATTGACTGTGGGGATGTTGGCACAACTCTTGATGTACTAACAACCCCTGGACAGCTTGCTTTAAAAGGGTGACGTGGGTATTATGAGAATTCCATCTCAACAGGCTGTCCACAGTAAACACCCAGGTCTCCTGACCCTCCAGCGCATGCTCTGTCCTGCCAGTGTGTCCATCCTGGAAGCTGGGCTGCCCTGGAGCAGGACTGAGGTCTGGGGACAGCACTTGGTCTCTAGTGGAAGTGCCGGGAAGGCTGTGGTGGAGTGCCTGTGCACAGGGACACCAGGGACCTCCTTGGGCACCCTGTCTCCCTGCAGACCTGCCTGATGGCTTACTGCCAACGCAGCGTTTCCAGAGGGGCCAGGGCTGGGCACCCGTGCAGCATGGTGTCCTGAAGGCACAGGGTTCTTGGCGGCTGTGCTAAGCTGGCTCTGGGTTTGTTCTCAGCAACGGAGAAGCTGCGAGGTGCTGAGAAGCCACCAACCTCTAGGGACGCGGCCTCTTTGTAAATCCAGGAGGAACAGATGTCAAGTGGTGAGGGCCCAGTGGGACATTCCGACACTGCTTTGGCCATTCCGATCCGTTTGAACAGAGACGCAGGCTCAGCATTCCTCTCACAGCAGTGGGAATGAAGCGATGATAAGGAACCGCGGGATTTTACAGAGGACAGATCTGTTCTCAGGAAGGTTTGCACATCTCCCTCCTCCCCTCACCAGGAGCCTGGGAGAGAAGACAGGCAGGCAGGGCCTCTGTAGAACTTTCCTGACAGCTGGGTTGGACCTGAGACACCCAAGGCCGCAGTACCGGCTGGACCCTGGCCAGGGCCCGCACCTGGTCCTCCCGTGGATCTCTCACCTCCTGCGGGGGCAGGATGCTCCCTCAGTTGGTTGGAACACTCTTCTGGCTTGGAACACACCGTTCTGATCTGTCCAGAATGCTCAGAGTCCTTGGAAGGAGGAACCTGGGGCCCCAGTGTCATCTGAACAGTGACAGTAGCCAGATGCTGCGGAGGAGCTGGAGCCAAAGGGAAAATGGAAAGTTAAATAAAAGGTCCAAGAGCCCAGAGCCCTCGCCTGCCACCAGGCCACAGGGAGGAAAAGGCCTGAGCTCCCCGAGACCCACGGCATCTGGACCAATGTGTTCAGGTTCTCACTCAGAGGGACACCCTGGGACAACACTGGGCACCCACTGCATGCTCAGCTCTGCCCTGGGGGGGCGGGGGGAGAGGCAGGCGACTTACATCTGCTGCTGTCCCCATCTCCTGTCTGACTGTGGATCTTGTCCAGGGACTGAAGAGCATGAAGAGCACGTCTCCCGTCCTCTACATCCCCCAACAGCAGCGCCGACACGCATAACAAAACTCAGAGCAGCTGTCGTATATTACGTTCCTGTACTAGTACCTCTTTGTTTCTTAAATCAGGGAGCCGAGGCCCTGAGACATGAGATGGGCTCACTGGTCCCAAGAGGCCAGTGGTGGGGCGGCAGTTTGAATCCAAGGCTCATTTTGATCCTGACTGCCCACATTTTGATCCTGGGGCCACAGTGTCAGCTTGGCAGCTCCAGTCTGGGCAGGTGAGTCCAGGTGGAGTGAGCAGGAAGCCATGGTCAGGGGCAGTGGGGACGGCCCGCCCTGGCCCCTGTCCTGTCCTGTGTTCACACTCTGTACTGGAAGTTCACTCCAGCCCTCTGGAATGTCTGGGATCCCATGTGCATGAGCTGAGGCTCGGAGCTCGGGACCACAGTACTCATACTCTGCCCCAGGTGAGCAGTTTGACCTTGGCAAGTCCTTCAAACTCTGCATTCCTTTGCTCATCTGCCTACTGGAGAGTCTATTCATGCTCCCTTCTCCAGGATTGTGGGAATGAATGATGAGCCCAGTAGGCAATGAATGTTTTAGCCAAAGACACATTTTTTCTGAGCTCAAAATAACTTCAAAATGCAGCTACTCAGCACTTGACTCCAGAAAGATTCACCAGGAAGTGGTACAGGGCAGTTGGATTTTGCCCTCTGTCCTGTCTTTTCTTCCAAAGCCCCTGTCAGTGGCCATTGATGGATTCCCCAGTTCACAGCTGGGAGGAGATCAGGGGACAGGAAGCCAACCCTGGGGAGGTACTCTGAACAAAGAGAAGGAACCTTTAGCAAGCACGGACATTGGGATGACTGCAGGCCGTCGTCCATGTTGTTCTGCTGGCTGGTGCCTGGACCTCTGTAGAGTGGCAGCGTTGACTCTAGGCCTGCTTTATGGGGTGACTCCTGGAACCGCTCTGCAGGGGCACGCAGCAGGGAGTGCCTTCCTGGCACCAAGTCACCAGAATCAGGGACTGCTGCCTGCCTGGCCCTGCTCTGCCTTAGGAGAAGCCTCCACATCTGTCTTTTTCTCCCTCTAACTCAATTCCACTTGAAAGTCTTGCCTGGGTTCATCTGTCCGCCAGATCTTAAATCACAAGCAGCAAGGCAGGCTGGGAAATGTAGTTTTTGCTTGTGTCTTAATTCTCACCTGGAAGACAGCATTTACTTGGAAGAGAACAATTAATGTTACCTGATTTGTACAGCCATGACAACAGTTTATACCTGGGGAGGACCAACTAGAGTCTTGGCATTGGCCCCTCCCACCAGGAACCAGGAGGTTCCACCCCTCCGGGGGGCCTGGAGAGGGGGCACCTCTGCTGGCTGTCATTGCCAGACATCTGAGAGGCAGCCCAGCTGCCTGCCGAATGCTCAGAATGCTCAAAAGTGCCTCAAGTTCTCCTCCCATCCCTCGCATCACCCAAGACACCCTGGGGTACATGGGCCTGGCCATTCGGCTGCAGAGCCACCTGCCGGCACATTGATTTCCTTTGATGTAGAAGCACTCGGCTCCCACCTCTCTCCAGGGCCTGTGCCAGAATCCAGACATGCAGACGTACTAAGATGTGGTTCTCCTTCACTCCCTGGAGAACAGTCTATGTAGTAGGGTGTGTCCATCAGCTCCAGGAACTATAACACTTGAAGTAGTTAGTCAGGAGGAGAAAAGGTTTATTCTGGTTCCCAGTTTGGAGGTTCTAGTCCATAGCTTGGTAGCTTCTGGCGGGAGTGCTGAAGGGCAGTGATGGGGAGCAAGAGGTGATGTAGGCTTCTCACCTCAAGGACAGAAGAAAAAGGGAAAGAGGACGAGGCCAGGCACCACAGTTCCCTTCCAGAACAGGTCTCCAGGGATCTGAAGACCCCGCCAGGCCCCGCATCCCAAAGGTTCCCCCACCTCCCCAGACCCCCCTCTGGGGACCAAGCATTTAACTCATGGACCTTCCGGGGACACTTACCCAAACTACAGCAGGGAGAAGGAAGAACTGGATGAAACCGGTGCAGGTCCAGTGTTGACCAGGATGGAAGTGTGTGTGAGGAAGTGTGAAAAATGTTCTCAGCAAGAAGAAAAGAGAAAAAGGATGGAACCCACTGCGGCTATTCTTCTAAGGATTGCTGCTCGCTGCTCTCTGCTGCTCTCTGCCAGGGAAGGGGGGCATTCCCATGGCCCCTGACTTGCTTCAGCTAATGAACTAAGAGCTAAAGGCAAAGTCTAAGAAAGAGGATATGGCTTGGCATGTTCTGTTTCTTCAGCTGTGATGATAATGGAAGCACAAACGGAGAGGAAGACTTTATTCACTTATATTGTAGTGATTAAAATAATTAGATGTTGCCCCACCCCTGCTCCCCAGTGACAACTTGGGGCACGTGGAATGTGATTGAGGGGCTGTTATTTTCTGCAGCACAACTCCACTCACCCTGACTAATTCATAAAGGCATCATCAAGGGCAGAGGAAACAGCACATAAAAATGCCTGAAGGTAAGAAATAGCCTCTTGCACCTTGGGAGCCCTAAAAGTTTAATATGGCTATTGAATAAAGAATGACACAGGAAAATGGACAGCAGGGCAGGGCTGGCGAGTCCTCCAAGCTCTATGGAAGAGCTGTGCCTTTTGCCTGTGAGCAGTGGGGCCCCATTAGAATTGTGTTTTAGAAAGAACACCCTAGCTACAAAGTGGAGAAGGGAATGGATATGGGGAGACCGGCGGAGCCTGTTTCAACAGTCCAGATGAAAGGTGAAAGAAGTCAGGCTCCTGGAATGGAGTGGAGAAAAAGGGATGCAGACACAAGGTATTTAGCAGGGCTGACTCTCTGGAGCTGGAGAACAGCTGCATAGGCGGATAAAGGAGCAGGAGGCCAGCAGTTCCATTCCAAAGCCTGTGTTCTCTCCACTCGCTTAGCTAGCTTTTACTTGATAAATGCCCTAGCATTAATCATCTCATTTGATCTTCAAAATGGCCCTCTAACTTACATTGAGTGTATATTTCTGCTTTACAAATGAAGAAATCAAGTCTCAGAGAGGTGACAGGAAGCCGTGCTTTAAAATCAGAATGCTGGAACTTCAGTGTCCTATCTCCAGCCGGACTCCTGGCTGTAAATCACCCTGACCTTAGTCACTTAGATATTTCAAGGGTGGAAATGGGATTTTGGGGGGCAGTTGCAACAAGACCAGAAAAGATAGTGGTAGGTAGGAAATTATTTTTCAGCCACAGCTGTCCAGGATTTATCTGTGTGCTCAGGCATACGTTACACACATAAAAAGCAATACGCTCACGGGAAACCCCGCACACAAAGTCTAGATTTATAAGACTCAAATGAGTGATTTTTATTCCATTGTTAAAGGCTTTTTTCTTTTTCTGATTTTACCAACGTATTCCTCATAGAGTTTCTTAAAAGAGCAATCGTAGTCTCCCATGATGCTTTTTAAATGCAATTTACTGCACATATTTTATGAGCATTCCGTGGCTTGGAGCTGCTGTCCGTGTTCCTAATGGCACGTTCTGCTCCTGGGACGGTGCCAGCTGGAGACGTCGTTGGCTCAGCATTTCCAGTTATCTTCATGGTTGTTTGGAACAGGGGCACAGTGAGTAGAGTCAATTGCATGTTTTGAAATAGCTCAATCTCCCTAATCAAACACAGGGTGAAGTACTATGTGGAACCTCGTGGGCAGAGAGAATGTAGCACTAAAGCAGCCGCGAGGCCAGGTGTCTGGGGCTGTCCTTGATATCAGTGGCCTGCAGCCTGGCCAGCATCCCCCTCCTCTGAGACTCACCCCTCTGCTGTACGGTGGGAAGATGGACAAACTGGAGAGCTGACACTTGTGTGCGGTGGTCCTCGACTTACGATGGAGCTCCATCCTGATGAATCCGTTGTGGGTGAAAAACGCACATAATACCTCAGATCTGCCAAAAATCCCAACTCAGCCTGGCCCGCATTAAAACATGCTCAGATCCTTTGCATTAGCCTTCAGCTGGGAAAAATCATCTGATGCAAAGCCTATTTTATAATGAAGTGTGGAACATCTCACGCAATTTATGCACTGTGCTGAAAGTAAGGCGCACAGTGTGTACAGGGACGGTTTACCACCGTCGTGAAGTTGAAACACCACAATCCAAACCCTCATAAGTTGGGGACCCTCTGTATTTATTTAATTATTTGTCTGGTTGTTTAACTTTTAATTTTTTTTAGCTGCTGAAGCCTCTTCCAAAATGAAACATCATGAAGAATCCCCCAGCGCAAAGTAAGTAAAGGGCAGGAAACCTAGGGCTGGAGGGTCACCCCAGAACCCTCCAGCTGGGGGTACACCTCAGAAGGTGGGAATCTCCGACCTCCACCAGTTGCTCTGCAGCTTTAAGAGCACAGGTGGGCTGTGGCCTCTCCACTCCTCATCTGAAAGGTGAGGGCTTTCATGTGGCACTTGGTGGCTCTGATAATGAACACATCCTATACGTGGTTCTGCACACCTGTGTCAGTGTGCGTGTATGTGTGTGTGTGTGTGTGTGTGTGAGTACTGACATTCCCTCAGCACGGATGCATGCCTAGGCAAGATGAAACACTTTCCAAAAGACTCATTTAATACTTAAACACCATGGAGGAGACATTTCCCAGCTCTGTGTACAGATGAAGAAACTGGGTCTGAGAGATTAACTCATTCAAGGTCAGAAGGCTAGTAAATATCAGATAAGAACAGGGGAATTGATATCTAACTTGACTTCAGATGGGGTCTGAGAATTGAATGGAGTCTGAACAAGGAACACCCTCAGTCCCACACTCACTGTGTTTATAGTCTGGCCCAGGGAACTGGGAATGCAGCAGACAGACTCTAACGAGGCCTTGCCGGATCCCTGCCTCCTGGTGTTCATGCCCAGTGTGGACCCATGATTTGCTTCTAACCAACAGAATCTGCCAAAGGCTCTCCACAGGACCTGATGCTGCCAGTAGGTTGTGCACTTGAAGTAGATCTTCCCCGGGCGAGTCCCCAGATGAGAACTCAGCCCTCCCACCAACATTTGAGTTTCAGCCATGCCTGGGCTCCTGACCCTCCAAAACTATAAGCTAATAAATGTGTGGTTCTTTAAGCCACTATTTTTGGAGTAAATTTGTTACTTAGCAATGATAACTAATTGAGTTATACTTTCTTTTTGTTATCATTATAATAAAAATTAGTTTTTAAAATATTCTTCTTTAGACTAAGTCCTTTAATGGGAAACAATTAAAATTGCTCAATTATACTCGCTATTGAGTATAAACTAGAGACAACAGCTTCCTAGACAACAGAAGGACTGTTACTGGATATCCTAAGTCCAGGCCCAGCATCTCCCTCCCTAAGGACTGCTTCCAGCTCCCATGTGGAGGCAGCCCCTCTATGGAGCAGTTCCTGGCCCGTCTATGTCCCCCTGAGCACTCTGCAGCCAGCGCAAGAGGCATGCTCTGTAGAAAGGACCACTTTCTTCCCAGGAGGACTCTTCCCTCCTCTGTAGGCTGCATTGCCAAGTTCTCTGAGGGAAGGTGCTCAGTTCAGTTGGGGGCTTGGAAGAGTGGGCACAAGTCCTGGTCATGTGCATGTCCTACTTCTCCAGCCCCGTGGGTGGCTCCAGGATGGACCCATGCCCAGGCAGGCCTGCTGGGGAAGGAGTGCCTGTTCGGGGTAGGACTTGCCAGGTGTCACGATGTGCAGAATGCCAGCTGGGGCAATGACAACAGAGACAAGCAGAGTTAAGAGTGATCAGATCCCGGTGACCTGGCGTGGGGCCTGAAGGGGGTCCGTGCCCGGCCAGCCAGTCACGTAAGCCCATTTCCTTTTGTGCTTCAACCAGCTTGAGAATGGCTTCCATCACTAGCCACAGAGAGAGAGAGCCATATATCTACTGGGGGTAATGGCCCCTCTAGGTAACCTTCATTGTCCAGCAGCTTCCAGCAGAGGCATTACCCATGACTCGTCATGTATGTCACACTGTGGACAACAAGATGCACGGTAGCAATGTCTGCCACACATTGAACCCAGCTTGGTCGTAGGCCACTACCACCCTCTGTGGTGAGTGATATCACCTTGGACAGCTGGGTGAGGGAAGAGTGGCGGTCCCCCCGGCTGGCCACGGCTGCCCATCAGCTCTGTATTCCGCCTCTGTGCAGACACCCTCAGGAAGCAGGTGGCGACATCACCCTGGTTTACAGTGAGGTAGATGCTTCACTCTGATTCTGCTCAAGCACCTACGTGTTTCTCACAGACACAGAGGCAGTGTGGCCCTGTGGCCAGAGAAGGTGTCCCTAAAAGACATGATACCCTTCATTGTCTCCAAGCTAAGGGTGCCCTGAGGGAGCCCTGAGGCCCAGTGCTGGACAGTGCATCTGGCGTCTTGGGCTGGGGACTGCTGAGGAGAGCTGAACCCTGGACAGACACGATGCCTTGACCCAGCAGGCCTTCTAGGACAGCCTGGGCTCTGGGGATGACAGCCAGGGACAGCAATGGACGAGGTCTGTCCTGTACTGTGCAGATTGCCTGGTGATCTCTGCAGGTACACCTGGGTTCGTCCTGTTCCTGCCAGGTGCCCACGTGCCACGTATGGGCCTGGAGCCAGGAAATGGGGACTCAATTCTCTCTGAGGCCTCAGGCACATCGCTCTGTGTTTCTGAGTTTCTCTATGGCTCAGGTATGCAAGGAGAATATGTCTCTGTGGGGCAGTGTGGGGAGATGTAGCGGCAGAGAGCTCATGGATCAGATTGTGGAGGGCTTGGGATGCCAGGTTTAGGACTAGGGGAAGAAACCTGATCCCCAAACTTTCACATCTTACCTTCCTATGTCCTCATAGCAACCCCAAAGCATGGATGTATTAGTTAGCTTCTGCTGCAATAATAAACATCCCCAAATGTCAACCATTTACAACAGCAAATTCCAAAGTTGAGTCTGCTTCAGGTTTACCTTAGGTAGTGAAAGCACAGATGCAGGGCCTCATCCCTGAGTTTTGATTCTGTCATCTTGGATAGGGACTGAGACTTTAAATAACAATTTTTTTTCCAAGTGACATTAATACTGCTGGTCCGTGGACCACACCTGGAAGATCACTCTTTTCCAACACTGAGCATTTATTTCTCCCTCACAGCTGTAGGAGTGGGGTGTAAAGCTTGGCTCTAGGCTGTGGACAGAGTCCAGGTCAGCTCCACCTGTCCCTCAGTCCAGAACCCAGGCTGGGAGAGCAGTGGATACTCAGGCATGATCTTCTAGTAAGGCAGAACAGGGGTCCCGGAGGCCAAGCCACGCTCACACTGTGCCTCTCCTTCTGCTTGGTGTGTGTCTCATTCTTTTGGTCAATAGAAGTTAAGTTTAGGGCCTGCATCAATGGCAGGGTGAAAATAGACTGTTTCCATGGAATCACTGGAGGAAAGAATAAAGGTGATATTCATAAAATGGGTTTTACCATTTCCACTAGGCAGATAGGAAGTGGAATCTCAGAGTAGCTGACTTGCCCAGCACCCTACAGATGGCAGGACTGAGCCTGCTGCCCTAAGGTGGGGCCCACCAAGGCTGGGGAGGCGAGGTAGTGGACGGGGCACTGCTGCCCAGGGCTCTTGGAAGGCCAGGAGGAGAGCAGAGTGTGGGAGCTCGGCCTGCAGACTCAGCTGGGGTCAGGTGTTGTTTCGTCCACCAGTGCTGGGGTCTCAGGCATACCCTGGATTGTGAGCCTCAGCGGTCCCTTGGAGTGGACAAAGAAATGGGTCATTTTAGCTCACAGGGTCATAGTAGGGATCAGGAATAGTGTAGGTGAAGTGCGAATCAGAGCTGCCCTTGAGAGGAAATCACGTGAGACCTTAGAAGACTGAAGCAGACGTCGAGTCCAGGCAACAGCAGGAGGGAGCAGAGGGTTCCCCGGGGGTGGGGGTGGGGGCTGAGAGGCAGCAGCACACCCACCCCGTCCTCACAAGCCCCCAGGAGACCCATCTTCTTCCCTTTCAGTTGGTCTGGGTGAAGAGGTCCTTTCTAAGCCTGGGCCCAGACCATCCCTGAAGGACCAGGAGCCCAGGTTGCCTGGCTTTTCTCTGATTTCATCCTGTCTGCACTCCCCCAGGATCCGGCAGGGGACCTGACATTTCCCATGTGCTCAGTAAACACGGTGCGAATTGTACTCTGACCCAGATTTACAGCCTCAGTTCCCTTGCTGGGAATGGGGACTTGGGCATCTTTCAGCTATGTTCAACGAGGCTTTAGTGAATTTATTTTTTCTTTGGCATGCTTTGTACTAAAAGCTATTTTCTTTCTTGTCATCTGCTGTCAACAAAAGTGTGAGTCATTAGGACTGTGGTCATGATGTCCCAGGGCCTGTGCAAGGATGAGAGCTTCTGTCCTCGGTGTCCTGTTCTTTCCGTCAAGCCTCGCTCCGAGGAGCTGCCTCTGTGTGCTCATTCATTTATTTGAGAATTCACTCATTCATCCAGTCTCTTCACATAAACTCTCTTCTCTCCACTGTCTCTTGCATAAACACACACAAGCTCTGGGGATCATCAGCCATTTGGCATCCACCTCCAGCCTGATGTAGACCTGCAATTAACGAGGCACTTTGCAATCAGCTGCATTGATTCAGTTAACAGGGCTGACCTCCTGCTCACACTGGCCTCGGGAACCTCCTCGTGTAAGCCTTTCCAGAATACATTTCCTCTTTGTCTTGCAACAGTTCACCGGTGGTGCCCTCCTGGAACTGCCCCTCCTTCACCCTCAGGATTCGGTTTCCTGGTTTCAGAGGCTGAACACTGGAGCCCAGCCCATCAGAGCCATGGGTCCACCTGGCCTCAGGTGAGGCTCTGACTGTGTGCACATGAGCAGTCCCAAGACAATTAGAAGATAATAGGACTCAGACAGAGTTGGTGGGAACTGAACTATGGGGAAGGTTTTCCTTGGAATTTCTCCAGTGAAGGATAGAGCCTTAGAGGGAAGAGCAGACGTCTCGCCACCATGAAGTGAGAACTTGTTGGAGAGCACAGCAGACACGGGGCAGAGAGCAAAGAGATTGAGTGGGGCAGGCAGGCTGGCTTTCCCTTCCTCCTGCCTCCTTCCTTCTTCCCTTCCTTCTTTCCTCCCTCCCTTCCTTCCTTCCTCCCTCCCTCCTTCGCTCCCTCTCTCCGACATTTTCATTCTTTCTGGCCAGTATGGATACAGACGAGCAAATAGCCTAAGTAGCTCTCTCTCTCGACACGCTTGCCCTGGGCTGCGGCGAGTGGCACATTGGAGACATGATGGACAGAGGCGGCCCCGGCCCCCCGGGAGCCTCGCTTTGGGGAGGAGTAGAGAACAAGCAGGTTCATGCACAGTTGCCGCTGCAGCAGGTCCCTGGGGAGACACCAGGGCTGCACTCCAGGGGTCTGTCCCCAACCTGGTGGGTCTCTCAATGACAGTTCTCAGCTGGGTGATTACATCATAGAAAGGCTGTGGCTTGCACTTGGGTTCGTCCTCACTCTACTCAAGTCACTTGGCCAGCTGCTGTGTCATGGGGTGGCCAAGGAGAGGGTGTCAGGCTAGTGGAGCAGCCCAGGAAGAGGCCACAAGGAGCTGGGGTCTGCTGAGATCTGCCACAGCCACACAAGTCACTTGAGACGGTTGATGACTATAGCCCTAGGCGACAGCTTGAGGACAGCCTTTGGGGTTTCCTGGAGCCAGACTCACCCAGCCAGGCTACTCCTGGACTCCTGACCCACAGAAATCGTGAGATAATCAGTCTTCTGTCGTTCACTTCCAAGTGCCTGGTAGTCGGTTCCAGTAATCAGAACAAGCGTGGGTCTCGGAAACTCTGCACTGGACACAGAGTAGGACTCGGTACCTTGAACAGGCTGATGGAGGAGTCCCTCTTGCTGTTCTTGTGGATGTGATCACAGAGTCAGCCTGAACAGAGTCTTCTTAACCATGGCTTTGTGGAACGATTCATCTCAAAATGGATGGTCACAGGTATCCCACTTCTCAGCACATACCCAAAGCACTTAAAAGTGAGCATACTATAGTGATACAGTCACATCATTGTTTATAGCAGCTCAATTCGCATAGTCAAGCTATGGAACCAACCTAGGTGCCCTTCAACGGGATAAAGAAAATGTGGTACAAATACACAATGGGATATCACCCAGTGATAAAGAAGAATGAAATTATGGCAGTTACCAGTAAATGGATGGGACTGGAGACTCTCATGTCAAGTGGAATAAACCAATTCCAAAACACCAAAGGTGGAATGTTCTCTCTGATATGCAGATGCTAACATGTGAAAAGCTAGAGGTAGGGAAGAAGAGAAGTTCCCTAGAGTAGAGAAAGGGGAATGAAGGGAAGGGAGGGGCGATGGAAATAGGAAAGACAGTAGAACGGATCAGACATAACTTTCCTGTGTTCTCATAGGAATCCATGACCAGTGTAACTCCACCTCATGTGCGACCCCAGGAATGGGAAGTTATACTCCGTGTGTGTATGACATGTCAAAATACATTCTATTGTCTTGTAAGGCTAAAAAGAACAAATAAAAAGTTTTTAAAAATGGATGGTAAATTGATGTTGAAGGGGAAGGCTTTTGGTTCCCAGTACCTCCCTGTTATAGTACAAACTTAGAGTACTGATGTAAGTTTCCTGGTAATGACGGGGAAGGCAGATGGGGCGCTTGAAGACATGTTGCTGAGTACGAGGACTGATTTGCGGCATAATCCCCATCATAACCTGAAGAAATTGAATAGAGCTTTTAAAATATTTTTGTAGTAACTTGCAATGTTTAACCATGAGCCACATCTCCAGCCTTTTTAAATTGTTTTATTTTGAGACAGGGTCTTGCTATGTTGGTAGGATCTCACTAGGTTGCTGAGGCTGACTTTGAAGCTGTGATCCTTCTACGTCACCCTCCCAAGCTGCTAGGATCACATGTGCACAACCATGCCCGGCTCAAATGGAACTTCCAATGCAACAAGACAATTTCATTGGCATTGTGTTGTTGAATCTTCAAAACTTTATTACTATAGATGAAGCTGCTGAGATCAAGCCATTTTATAGTATGTTTAAAGCCATATATAGTGTGCGGGGGCCACACCATGGATCCATTACATTGTCCCCAAGTCCACCTTCTCCTCCCCTTGTCAGAGATCCCTGAAGACAGTCAGGGCTCTGAGATGTTGGGAATGTGATGAAAAATGATTAAAAGTTTATGTTGACTCCTTTGCAATGCTTGCCCCTGTGAGATGTGTGGTAGCCATTAGATATGGGGACACTTTAAAATCAATTATGATGTAATACAATTAAAAACACAAAGTTTCAGTTGCACTGGTGAAGTCACCAGGGCTAGGTAGCCAGGTGTGGCCAGTGGCTGCTCCACTAGATGGTGCAGGCCTCGAACACTCCCACTGCTGCACAAGTTTCCAGCGGGCAGCGTTGCCCGGGACCCAAATGTAGCTCCTTGTGGCATGGACACAGGTTCATGAGTGTGAGAGGTGCTTAGCTCTCCTCACAGTACACACACGTGCACACACACACATACACACACACACCCCTGGCTGGAGAGGAAGGTCTCTGCTGACCTCTCTCCTCTGGCCTCTGGACACAATCCCATCCTTGTGTCAGTGAGCTGGGAGGTAGGGGTGGAGTAGCAGCACGGGAGAGGCTGGGGGTCAGAAGGCAAGAAAAGGGGTAGGTGCATGGCAGAGCATGACCAGGGGAGAGGGGCCTAGAGTGACGGTGCCCAGCAGGGCAGCTGTGATACCTTCTCCCCTGCAAACTCTGCAGAGGGACTTTACCTGGAGAGTCGTCTCCACCCCTCTCTGTCTTGCCTCCCTTTTCTCCCTCCTCCACTCATTGCTCCTTCCTTCCTGGCCCTAAAGGTGGTGATAGGAGGGTATGTTGGGTGTGCCTGGCCAGTGGGCAGCTTAGGACTCCATCTTTTTATCCTTTGGTCCAGGCTGTTCATTTGGCAAGTTCCAGTGTGAGGTGTCCTGTCCTGCTGTCTTTCTGTCTGTCTGTCTCTATCGGTGTGTCTGCCTCTTTTGTCTCTCTCTCTCTCCCTTATTATTACGTCTTAAGAGGCACGAGGTAGTGAGTCTCTGTCTCTTGCAGGTGGAGGCCTACTTTGCAGGCTTTCCAAGTCCTTGGGAAGACGGAAGATCCCAGCAGACCTCTTCATGCCCACAAACCCAGGCTGCGCTCTCCAATCCAGGTTTAGGCGTGTGACTGCTGATGGGACTTTGGCTCTCCGCCTTCCTGATCCCTGCATGTTTCTCAGTTGGTCCTGATCTTGGAGAGGAGCGTGGGACTGATCGATTGGCACCCTTTGATCTCAGTGGTGACTTAAGAGTGCTGGCCTTTCTTATCAAGTGCATTGATTTTCGTGTTGCTTTGAGAGATGTAATAAAATTCGTGATGAACGTTGAGTTACTAACCGTTGTTGGACTGGTGTCATGTGGGTTTGGGGGTGCTCTGGGGTCCCTTTGAGTGCTGCAAAGGCTCATGCTGTTGAGTCCAGCTCCTGTGAATTTGGAACGATGCCTCTTCGCCAGGCTTCTCACCTCTTCAGGTGTAAAGAAGGATATTTAGCAGGAATCAGAGAGGCGTGAAGGGGATCTTCATGGAAACTGGTTCAGAATCCTAGACAGAATTTCTTTTCTCATTTGAAAACTCCCTGGCCCTGAGGATGCAGCACTATCTCTAGACCGAGAGCGACCCGCGGTGCTGCAACTTCCCAGGGGAGCAGTGGGCTCTGAGGCTGGAGGGGGAGTGACAACAATATTCCTTGTCAAGGACAGCCCTTACCGGGACTGTGGGTCACCCGAGAAGAGGTGCATTCCACAAACCCTGTCACAGCACAGAATCCTCCTGACACCCTGTGTAGTAGGAATATATTTCCCCGCTTCTGACATGAGGAGTCCAAGTAGGGGGGTGGGGGGTAGCCACGACTTAGGGACGGAGCTCGGGTTTTGCAGACAGCTGGGGAGTGGTGACTGGGGACTGGGACTCAGTGGGCCTGGTTCCAAAGCCAGCTTGGATCTTGTTGGCAAAGCTGCTCCACACACGGTGCTCCGAGCGTGAGGAGCATCCTCTAGGGGTGCACCATGGTGGGCCTCTCGGGCTCTACCTGGTCAGCGTCCCAGGACCTCCTGCCTCGGGTCAGAGAGGGACTAAGATCACAGCAGCAGTGTTAAGTAGGAGATCTCAGGAAGGATCCAGATGCAGATCAGGGAATGGGGCTGAGAAGGGACAGGGCTGTCCCCGCCGTGATAGATGGGACAGAGGAGCCTGCAGCAGGACGGGGACAAGACAGAGGTCTGAAAGGAGCCTAGGGACCACAAGGAGACCCTCACACAGGGGCCGACGGTGCCCCTGTGTGACTCTGGGGCTGGTGCCTCCTTCCATCTTGAGCCTTTGGTTGAAAGAGCTGGCGTTTCAACTGTGGCTGCAGCACCCACATGCCTCACCCAGTCCCGGCCCCAGATACAGCCCAGGCCTCCGACCTCGAGGTTCTTCCACGAAGCTGTGCTCCCTGTTCCTCCAGCATGAGCCAGCCTTGCTGAATATTTAAACTGTTAACTGTTTTCAGGAGATTTTTCCAGAAATTTTATAAAGTAAGATATAAAACACCTTTTGAAGCTTTGAAGTCCATTAACAAGCCGCGCAGCAGCTCTGGGTGGGGGCCCTGCTCCACCCGTGTCCTGTGAGAGGACTCGCGCTTCAGTACGACATGTTAATAGCTGAGGCCCTGGGGATTGTCAAGCTCGTTCTATTCTTGGAAATCTTAAAAAAAAAAAAAAAAAGACAAAGGGTGTCTCAGGATCAGTGGCAAGAGTAAGAAAGATGTGTGTGGAGTCTCCACTGAGCCCCTTTCAAGGAGGGGGCCACTGATCCCAGTGAGTCCAAGTATCTCATTCAAGGTCACAAGCTAGTGGGTGAAGAATGGCCCTGAAACCCAGGCTTCCAGCCCTGGTCTGGACGCCTTTCTGGGCTCGTGTCTGTCTCAGTTTGCTTTGTGTTGCTGTAACAGTATACCTGAGGCTGGTAACATATACAGAAAAGTTTACTTGGCTCCTAACTCTGGTGGCTGGAAAGTCCAATCAGCACGGAGCTGTAACCTTGGCAAGGGTCCCTCGGCCCTGTCCCAGGTAGAGGAGAAGCAGAAGGAGCATTTGTGTGAGCAAGGAAGCAAGAGAGTGGGAAGGACCACCCCATACCATCCTGCCCCTCGGAAAAAGGCTGCTGAGCCTGAGCCTCCCCAGACAGCAGGCTCAGTCCATCCACAGGAGCGGAGTCCCCAGGCGCCGAGGCCCTCCCTGAGGCCCACTTCTTAAAGGACCCTCCACCACTGGGGACCTAGGTTCCAACACATGAGCATTTTGGAAACAAAGCACCTCCAAACCTTGGTGATATCTGACCCCAGGCACATGACTTTTAACCACTGATTTATACCAAATGTAAATATTTTTTAATGGTCAACCAGGGATCCTATGCTGAGAAAGAGGGTTGGAGTAGCAGGAGGAAGGACTCATTTATTCTGTCCTTGGTTATTTCACCTGAAATAAAAGTTTATTCATAACTTAATTTTGACAACCTTGAAGGTTATGAGACATAGGTGCACAAAATAACCTAAAGTGCTGTTATCTCTCTTTCTGGTTTTTGTCTTCCTTCCTTTTGGGACTGTGCAGCTGCCTGTTCCTAGGAAGAGGGATGGCTGCAGGACGGGGTGCAGGGAGGCTTCCAAGGGGCACCCAGGCTCTGGTGCCCACAGGCCGTGGACGGTACATGGGAGCTGCTGACTGTGCACGGGTCATCGCTGGCCACCTCGGATTTGTGTGCAGAATGTAAATGTAAACAGAGGGAAGCAGGGCAGATGCATTTAGGAGACACGTTTTGCAAAGTCAGCAATTGTCTAATAAGTTGTCCAAATATTTGATAAATAAACCATTTCTATCTTTAGAAGTGGGAAAAGTCATAGATCAGGGCTATTTAGTGATGTTTATTGGAACTGTCCAAATATTATCACTGTACTCAGGCTGTGGAGGTAGAGAGAGAAATAAATGCCCCTTTCTGCCTCCGCGATGTCCCAGGATGAGCCGTATACCTAGAGGTCTGAGCCGAATCGCCTCGGTGGGAAGTTTGGGCTTAAATTGGTGGAGGAAAGGACAGGGGCCAGGAGCGGGCGGAGCTCGGTTTGAATCTTTAGCTCTCTGGGGTTCTTAAGCAGATCTTCAAGCTTCTGAGTCTTGGTATCCTCCCCTGTAACAGGGAAATACTAAGTTTAGCCCACAGGCTGTGTGAGAATCAAGCTGGCATGGACAGGTGGTGCTGAAGTGGCTTAGGTCCTCGACACCTCTCTTCCCTCCCTTCCTCCTCCCTCGGAAGCCTGTACCCACTCCTCTGCCCTGGTCCTTTGCCCTGTGGGCCCCATGAAACCTTGGGCCCTCCAGCTGCAGGGCCTGAGAGGAGGATTTTGGTGCAGGTAGTTTACTTTGGAGGCATGGCGGGAAGGAGGCGTGAAGGGACAAGAAGGGGAGATAGGGAAGGAGAAAAGGTAGGTGGAGGCGAGGCTGCGGAGGAGCCCTGGAGGTTCTGTTGGGCTGCATGAGGAGCTGCTGTCCCAGAACGGAAGGCTGGAGCCTTGATCCACGGACTAAGGGTTGCCCCAGGGACCCATGTGCCCCTTCTGCATACCCGCGCGTGCACTCACACTCACACACACACACAGAGTTCTGCGTACGGAAAACAGGAAATAGAAAGACAACTTTGAGTTCAGTTGCTGCTGCCATTGTCCTCTAGAGCAGTGGTTGAAATCAGATGTGACCCGGGAGGTCTGGGTGCCAACATTATCTGCTGTGTGAGCCTCAGGATGGCCTTCACGTGAAACCTAATGTCCCCAGGTCAGGAGGTGCTGGGGTCTGCGTGCCAGCTGCACTACCTGTGAGCTGAAGACCCGTCTGGGTGGCTTCACCTTTCACACTCAGCTTTCTCCTCCATAAACTGGGATCGATTAGTGCGGATTAAGTGAGAAAATAGACAAGAACTGAGTGCTTGCAACTCACTGAGGACTCGAGAACCCTCTGCATGTCCTGCTGTTAGTGGTGGCTTTAGCAGTGGCCGTGGGAGCAGCTGTGCCCAGAGCTGGCTCACGGTGCCATCTCCTCTGGAGCTTGCTGTGTGCCCTGTGGTCTGCAGGCCTGCAGCAGCAGCAGCACCTGGGAGCTGCTTAGAAATTCAGATTCCCACCCAGGAGTAACCTGAGGCAAGAACATGAGGCAACATGGGTGGTTGTTAAGGAGGATGGAGAAAATACAGGGGGATCCTGGCCCCACAATGTCATGGTTGAACAGCCAGACCAGCCCTTGGAGCTCCCTCGCTCTAGCCTCTCCCTGTGCAAAAAGGAAAGCCCTGTTTACTTCAGCTACTACTTATCCAGTTTTCTGATATTTTCTTTAGCCGACACATTCTTCCGAAAGAGAGGAGAGTGGCATGTGACGCAGTGGGCTCCTGGAGGTCACATGGCACTCTGCGTGGGGCACTCGGAGCCCTGGAAGCACACACCTGGGGCTCTGACTCCTGAGCGAGCAGCCCCTCCTGTCTCCCGGGCTGTCTGCACTGGACGGGCAGCTGCAGGGGCTTCCTCCAGCCAGAGTCTGGCCCAGCCACTGGCCCTCAGCTGTTGGCCTCCTGCCTTCTCCCTGCCCCACATCCATCATCTTGCCAGACAAGCACGTGACCATCCTGAGCCTGTGCCCCCCACCTCAGAGCCTGCGGGGGTCCCTCTGCCCGTGCAGGCCTTCCTAGTAGCTGGGAGAGGGCTGCCACTGCACAGTGAGTCAACCAGGCTTCCAGTGCAGGGTGAGGAGAGCTTCCCTCCAGAAGCAGAGCCACATGGGCTTGGGACCAGGAACCCCAGGCTCTGTGTCAGACTCTCCAGGAGCACCTCCCACCTGGGCTGCATTGCTGTGAGGGGTGCTGCTGGAGTTGCAGAGTGCACAGCCAAGACCACCATGTGGGCTGCATGAGGGACCCTGCTGGCCCCAGAGCTTTGAGAACCTTGGACGCTGCCGTTTCCTCCAGGTCTTTAAAAGGAGGATACAAATGGACAGAGAGCTTGAGGAACTTGCTTAAAGTCACACAGCACTCAAGAGTAGAGCCTGAACTTTAAAGACTGGTCTGACTGACTCTGATGCCTTGGATCTCCAAGCTCCTGCATCATCACCAAGATGTCTGTCACCTGTCAGAACAACTGTTCATTGTGCAGTGACCACACCTAGCACTCCACTATTCTTTGTTGTTTGACCTGGGCTCCCAAAGACTGATTAAAGTCTGACTGTGTGCCAGGAACTGAGCTAGGTTTGGGTATATAAACTCAAAAGTTAGGTATAAACTCAAAAGTATGTATGTGTGTGTGTGTGTGTGCGTGTGTGTGTGTGTGTGTGTGTGTGTGTACATGTGTGCATAGATATGCATGCATATGTGTCTTCAGAGAAAGGGCTACCAGCCTTAAGGTACAAATAATTGATGTAAGTTAACAAACGAGAAACACCTCGAAGAAAAATAGATTGAGTGGAGATGGTTTATAGAAAAAGAATGCATACTGCAAAAATATGTATTAAGCATATTAAAATGAAAGATGAGCAAATTGAAGCAAGAATGAAAAATCATTTCACACCCATTAAATTAGCAAATTAACCAAGAGTAAATAAATGAAAACACTTAATTCTTCTGATGGGAATATGATAATTTGACAAGGGCTTTAAATGTTTTTATACTTTTTTACTGAAATCCAATTCTAAAATATTACTCTAAGAAAATAGCCAAAGGTACAGAGATAAACACATCATAATGGTTTATTAAACAGTGAAAAATACATACTGATATTTTTATTTTATAAATATAACATCATAGGTTAGCCTATATTTAAACGACAGGCTGTTGTGCAGCCTTTGAAGTCCTATCCCATCCAGAGCCATTGAAGTAGACTCTGGTCCTGTGGCAGGACTTCCGGGCAAACCCAGCCATGTTGCTTGGCCTGGAGGAGATATGCTCTGCTCCTAGAAGCAAAGCTATTGGCTGAACAATAATTTAAATTCTCCTAACCTCTCCTCCTCCAGGAAGCTTCCCTGAACTCCTTGGCTGCACACTCTCCTCGTCGTCATCTCAGCTCTATGTTAAGATAGCACGGTGTTTAATCATGGCGTCACCATTGTCCCTGCTAAGCTAGAGACACACCCACTAAAGCACGAACTGCTTAAGGTCTGCACAAGGGGCTGGTTCATGGTCTCATTATTGCTAATCCCACCATCCACCCCTCTCCGACTACCTGTTGGCTGCTTCATAAAGATCTTTCCAGCAAGAGGACACACTGCCCACCTCTTCTTGAAGGAGGAGGAGGAGCCTCACCCTTCTTCCCACACTGGGGTGTCCCCTTGTTGGAGGCTTGTGATACTCAGGGCACTGGGCTTGAGATCCGCGGTGCGCTGTGTTGGGAAGAGGGCTCTTCTGTTTCAAATGCTGTGGGAGTGGGTGAGGCAGGAGAGGTGTTGGAGTCAGCAGCCTGTCCTAGGATCTACTGAACCTTGGGAGTGTCACCCACGGGAAACACAGTGCCACCTGCAGCACAGAGACCCCAGGGGAGGAGCAGCCACGCGGCTGGCTTAGGGCTCGCTCTCTGGGATTGGAATTTGGCTCTCTGCTCTGCTCCTCACCAGCTGCTGACCTTGGGCAAGAAGCCCCCGCTCTCTGAACTCCATTGCTTCCATCTGCTCGTGGAGCCCCGTGGCTGAGGGATGGTGCACACTGGAGGTGGGATCTGCAGAGGGTTCCCGGAGTTGCCCCAGGGAGGACACAGCGCTCACTCCAGGACTCTCCATTCTGAGCTGCACCAGCCCTTCTCCCCCTCCTGGCTCATTGGGTCACATCCTCTCATGCTGTGAAAACAAGAGCGGCTGAAGAACATAGGCCTGGACGGCCCGCCGGTGGGCAGCATAATTCCAGTGATTTCACGTGCTCAGCTCACCAGAGCCTCATGACCATCCCATAAGCAGGTCCTGCTCTCCTGCTCACAGCTAGGGAGTCTCCGTAATGCCTGAGGTTGTAATGTGTTTCACTGTTGGGTCTATTACGATTTAGGTGTGGTGAGGCCATTGGTCAGAGAGTGACCA
Organism: Ictidomys tridecemlineatus; assembly: GCF_052094955.1. Taxonomy (NCBI): domain Eukaryota; kingdom Metazoa; phylum Chordata; class Mammalia; order Rodentia; family Sciuridae; genus Ictidomys; species Ictidomys tridecemlineatus. The sequence continues at coordinate 8,402,124 of NC_135483.1, read as the reverse complement.
TCACTACTAAAAGGAGAGTTGTTGCAGTCCCCAAGAAGAGGGACCACACCAGGCGGGGGCACAGGGAAGCCTGGGGAAGCAGGCAGAGGGCAGGGGAGGAGAGCTAGCACCATGCTTTCTATGGGAAGGACTGGCTGGGCAGGCTCAGGACTGGCCAATGTGAGTAATTTCAGAAGGCCCTGTCCTTAGCTGCCTGGTTCCTGTCCTAGGATGACTAGGAATCAAGGCCTAGAATGTGACAGCCCAGCAGAGGAGTGGTGTGTAGGGGGAGTCTGGGCTCTGCATGTGTTGTTCTGTGTGGCCATTTATAGTCCAGGCATTGGTCAGCTCATCCCCAGAGACAGTGTGGTCAGTACCGTCACCCACATCTCATCTACAGTTTCACTCTTCACACTCTTGGCTAACTGCAGTCAGCTATGGTCAAAAGTGTTAAATGGAAAATTCCAGAACTAAAGATGCATACATTTTAAGTTATGTACCATTCTGAGTAATGCAGTAACTCATGCTGTTCTGCCCCCTCCCACCAGGACAGGAGTTATCCTGTTGTCCAGTGTAGCCGTGTTGTATATGCTACCTGGCTGTCATTCACTTAGTAGCCATCTTAGTTATCATAGTCACTGTCATGGTATCACAGTGCTTGTGCCTAGATTTGCTGCTATCCTATGACCTGGACTTTCAGGCATCCACTGGGGGTCCTAGAACATATCTATCAGAAATAAGGGGGCACTACTGTCCCAGCAAGGGCTCAGATGTTAAATCATCAGGATACAAAGACATGCTAATACACTTGCCGGTCTACACTGATTCAGGGAAGTCTCATCATCCATGCCGAGCTCCCTGCCAGCTACCTTTCTGGAGGTTGGAGATAGTCAAATAAATAAGAGCAAACTTTCTTTCTTCAAAGAGCTCACAGTCAAGTGAGGAAGCAGATATGTAAATCTTGTTTAATCTGATGTCGTTGGCAGCAGGTTGGAGGTAAAGGTAAAGTGAAGCACTGTGTGATGATGTGGCAGGGACTCAGCTGAGAGGGGGCAGGAGCCAGGCATGAAGGGGAGCAAGAATTTCCAGAAAGGCAAGTGCTGCTCCCATGTTCAAGAGGAGGAATGCAATGAGAGGACTGGAGAGGTGGCCCAGGTGCTGCATTGTGAAACAGAAAACAGACACCAAAGTCAGGGTGTCCGGGGGTGGAGGACAGAGTCCAGGCTGCTGCATCGGGTCTTCATAGCAGCTGGCGTTTCTTGAGCACTTTCTATACACGAGAGGTCACTAAATGACTTCAGTGGCCATTTCTAACAGCAGTGGTGGCACGTCTCATTCCTCACCCAGGAGGGGAAACTGAGGCATGGTGTCCAACATCATAGGAAGAGTGGGTATGGGCCCAAGGTCACTGGCTTGACTCGGTACCCACACTCTTGACGGTTGCAAGAGGCCTCGGCAGCATCTGACCCTCTAGAGGTGATGCTCTAGGATGTTCCTCCTGTCCACTCAGTGGAACGATTACAGAGGTTGGTGCTACAGGCAGTGAGAGGTAAGGAGCAGGCTGTCCTGGTTCAGAGGGAAAGGAGAGAAGAGACTGCAGGTGGACACACAGGCCTGACTGGGCCTGGCCATGCGATGAACAGGGTGAGGCTGGAGGGAGAAAAAGGAACAGATGGTTGACTTCCAGCTTGGCCAGCGGTGCCAGTGCCAGCACCCGCCTTAAGGGTGGATCGGCCAGAGAAGGAGGCTGCTGAGGGGCATCTGGGAGGCAGGGACCTGCCTGAGGGGCAGAGCTGGCTGGCCATGTGGCCTGAAGCTCATGCTGAGGATTTCTCCTTTCTGGTTCTACCACGTCCCTGCAAAGCCTGTAGCTGTGCATCTGTGACGCGGCAGTGTCCATTCTCTGCTCCCTCTGAGGATTGAGGTCACCAGCATGTGACATGCTCTGCCACCCCCCCCCCCCGTAGGTGTGGACATGGGTCTGGTCCCTCCTCCTCCCAGGCTGTGGCTCACTTCATGGTTATCACCCCCACGTGCATCTCAGTTACCCACCCGTTAGGTCTCTTCCTAAGGGGCTTTGCAAATGGCCTTTCTCAAAGGAGGTTGGGATAGTGTTCTTCTGTGTAAATGGTGCATAGGATCTCAAGGGGCTGGTTTGTGATGGCCCATGTTGTCCTGAAGTCCTAAGGAAATGGAGTCCCTAGGGGGTCGGGATATGATTGATTAGCTTCACACCGAATAATGCCTTGGAAGTTCTAGTGCTTGTCTTGGGAGAAGCAGATAATGAAATCCTGCCCCAGAAAGGGGCCGATGCAGGGTTTTCTCAGGCAGGGTGCCTGCTCCGTGCCAATGCTGCCCAGGGGTTTTGAGCTCCCGCCACACGCTGGGACACACACAGAGCATGGAAGAGGGAAAAATGGACAAGGCTCAGCTGGTGCCCTCCATGGAGTTGTGGTCGGAGGGAGGGGAAGATGCATTAACCCTGGGGCGGGGACATCCTGGGAAGCTTTGTCCAAAGGCAAGTGGAGCCCTCAGAGGAGGCCTGGAGGCATCTTTTCTGGATGTAGATTTGGGGATGAGTGTGGTTTGGAAATCTCTATAGATTGGGGGCCATTTGAACAAAGTTTAGAAGAAACCCTGGCCATAGGACAAGGGCCCATCAGGGCCACAAGGGAACTTTTGAAGGAGAGGGACACTCTCCTTTTAGTAGTTTTCTAGGGTGACGGGTCCTTAGGGCCATTCTAGGTGCAGGAAGGCCCCACCCCTGCTCCCCGTGAGGAAGCTGCATCTTTACAGACTGAGTTTCCTTGGAGCTCAGGACTGACTGAGGAACGGGGTGGCTGATGAAGCTCGGGAGAGGTCTAGGCCGCCTCATGAGGCTGCTGGCCCTAAGACCAACAAGGAGAGACTTGCATTCACTGGCACCAGCACTGACCCACAGAGCGTGGAGAGAGGAAGCAGCGCCCACTGCCTGCAGGTCAAAGAGCTGGACAGCGCCTGAAGGGGGCTCTGTCTCCCCAGGCTGTTAATCCAGCAGGGGACTGACAGGTACTCCTGACCTCATCTCTCAGAGGAGGCAGCCAACCTCCCTGCCAGGCTCTGTTTCACTCAGGGGATCATGCTGTGATCACACTTGGGATAGGAGGCTGGCTCTGTGCCAGGAGCATGAAGATTGAGTCCCTGGTGTTTCCCAGAACACAGAGACCTGGCATCGTGACCTCCTGTGCAGAAGAGGAAACCCAGGCTCAGAGGTCACCGCAGAAAATGAAGAGCTGCCGACCAGGACCAGGTCTGCTGACTCCGGCTTCCCACGCTCTCCAGCACTGCCTGGGAAGCTCTTCCTCCCTCTTTCCCTCCCTCTTTCCTTCATGTTTTCTCCATTCATTATCTGTCACACCTTCATTGGAAAACACCAGCTGTGCCCACCTTCTTGCCCTGGGGTCCTCAGCAGCCTGGTGGAACCCTCTGCCACCTGAGATGCTTCGGCCACCATTTCCCAAGCAGCTTCCACGGGACGGGCATCGTAGAAGTCCAGGAATCATGTGATGGTTAAGATGTGGCTCCTGCCCCAAAGATCTCTGGCTAATACAAGAAACAGATGTACCCACCTGAAATTCAGTCCACACAGAGAAGGGGGAGAAACAGGCTGTGCACGCAGCCTCCCGGGACTCCCTTCCCACCCTGCAAAACAGATGATGGAGCTCTCCATTTATTTCCAGTGCCGAGTCCTCTGTGCACCACGCTTTCAAAACGAAAAGTGGAAGCAAGACACAGACTTGCTTCTGCCTCCTGATTCCTTATTAAATAAAGGGGGAAACTGTGAAAAGTTTATAGTTTAAGGCTTAATATCCTATGAAATAGTAATAGACTCTGCACAAAAAGAATTTCATCTGAAATTATGGAGTTCTCCATGTCAATGTATCAAAGGATGCTTCTCGGATATGCTCACTGTCTTAGAAGATTGAATAATAAATAATTTTGAGAGAGGCAATAAATATTTATATGAGGTAGTGAAAATTTGATTCCCTCAGAACAGTCTGAGGAAGAGAAAATTAAAACTTATTGACATATGCATAAGAAAGAAAGAAAATAAACATTAAGAAAGTCAAATGAAATGTTCATAATGGTTGTTTTCTAGGAGCGAGAGTTATAGGTGATGTTTTCTTTTCCATATTTTTATGTCTCTCCCCAAAATTTTGCAATAAGCATGTATTGCTCATATTTTTAGAAAACAAACATTACTTACACAATTTGTTGGCGTCTTGAAGAATGAATTCCGTTGGTGGTGGTAGGTTCCCACAAACCCTGAGCCTCCTTGGAGATCTGGGATTTTGCCTAGTGTGAAGGGCTTTTGTTTTTAAGATTCAGGCTGAACAGGTTTGAAAGAATTTATGAGTTGGACTCTTAAGCAGGTGGAGATGCCTTCACCTGTGCACTGTGAGCAGAGGGTGCCCAAATGCCAGTTTTCCACATGGGAATAGTGTCCCAGGGCCTGGAAGTCCACCAGCAGCTGTGACACTTCACAGGCAGCTTAACACGACTCTAGCCAAACAGTGAGCCAGGAGCGTGTTAACACTGTCGCTGCTGGAAACACTCCTGGAAACCACAACGGCCAAGGCTCATCTTACCCAGTGCTCTCCCTGGCCACTGCTCCACAAGGAGGCTGCCCGCTGACCTGGGCTTCTGCATTCATCAGGGGTGATGGGGGTGGGGGCTCGGGAAGGCGAGCTGAACTCATTCATTGAGCCAGTGTTACCATATGTGCTCTGAATTCTCATTTCAAAGAGGAGAGACATGTTCTCCATGCGGCACCCTGTCCTTGCAGACCTGCAGATTCCCCACCCTCCATCTCACAGTTATGGTGAGAATTTCCTCCAGGGACAATCAAAGACTGTTTTGGACGATCCTTAGGCAGGACGTGCCTTCATTTGGGATCACACACATGTGTATGTCATGCATCTTGTGAAGCCCACGTCTGAGAAGAAGGCAGAGGAGGGCAGTAGAACTGAGAGAGGGAAAGGACACACAGGTCCTTATGATGGGGAGCAGCCAGGACTTAGACCACCCCTCACCCTGGACCCCTCAGACCCATCAGCTAACACATTTTGTTTTTTTGATCTGTGAATATTTTAATCAAAAAAGTTGATTTTATCATATGAAATGAAAACTGGGAGAAAGATCAAAATTCAGCTCTCTGTGTCCGTGGGTTTACAGATTCAACCAACTGCAAGCCCAAAATGTTTTTAAAAATTCATCTACACTGAACATGTACATAATTGTCACGATTTCCTAAACAATGAATTGCAATGACTATGTATACGATATTTATATTATATACAATTATGAATCATCTAGAGATGATTTCACACACACTAATGCAGGTGTGTAGGTTGGGTGTAGATACTGTGCCATTCACACAAGAAACTTGAGCACCTGTGGATTTTGCTATGGGTGGGGAGCGGAAACCCCCAATACCAAGGTGTGACTAAGACAAGTTTATACATTTTCATGTTATTTTTTTTCCTGTATTTTTAGAAATATTTTATTAATTTAAAAAAAATTCTATGTTAAGAAAAGAATTGCAAATTTTTAAAGGTCGTATTATGGAACCTGTCTTGGCCACATACCATTCCTTAACACAGCTGGGACTACAGAATAAGAATTTAAGACTTCTCTCCTCCAAGCTACAAAACTTCAATATGGCCCTGCTATCAACTGAAAGGGTCTTCCCAGATGCGTGCTGAAACCTAACCCCTAACATGAGAGTATTGGGGGCCCATTGGGCCATGAGGGAAGGGCCCTCAGAGATGAGATTCGTGCCCTTATGAAAGGGGTCCCAGAGGGTTCTCATCCTTCTGCCACCCTTCCACCACAGGAGGACATGGCGAGACAGTGGCCACCAGTCCAGTTCCCCAGTAGGAATGCCTGTCGGATACCAGATCTTCCCAGCCTGCAGACCTATACAGAAATCAATGTCTATTTTTCATAAACTGCTCAGTCTAAAGCATTTTTTTTTTAGAGAATCCCTGACTAAGCCAGATACCATTTCCTTCCTGACCCAATTTAGAGATCTGAGCTCCGACACTTCCATTCCTAGCCCCCGACCCTCCTCACATACCCATGTCTGCACCACGCTTCCTACTTCTAACCGCTGCTTGGCATCTTGTATTTGAGTCATCGGGTGCCTGTACCTCTCATTTACTTGGAGCTCCAGGGAAGACATGCCCCTAGTTTGTCACTGCCTCCTAGCCCAGGCCTGAGCCACCAGAGGCCTTTGGACCCTTGGAGACTGGCTCAAACCACCCATTCTAACGTTCTCCCCGGCCTTCTCTCTCTGTGTCCCCCCACCCTTTCTCTTTCTGGGAATTCAACCCTAGGCCTCAGGCCTGCCAGGAAAGCACTCTGTCACTGAGCTACATCCCCACCCTCCTTGCTTTCTCTTGTAGAGTCTAGAAAGTCAAATATTTTCCCAGCGTCCATAACAGCCAGGAGTGGTAAAGTACCTGCTGTTGGAAGAAGGCCCAGGAAATGTGGCCATTCATGAATGGAAGAGTAAACTCTTGAGAAAAGGATTGCCTCTCCTCCCTGTTCCTCTCCTCTTGCTTGTTAACACTGAAATCCTGCCTCATGTGCACACACAGTAGCCACCTCGCCTGAGAGAGGAACCAAGTCCACTCACTGGACGGGCAGGGCCTGGGAGGGATGGAGCCTGTGCTCCTGCAGGTATCAATTAGAACCTGCACGGTCCTCATCTACCTACCACTGGGCTCCCTGTGCTGGCAGACTCATAACTCCCATTTGTTCTTTCTGGTGTGGTGAGATTTCTGCTGCAAGCAGCAGGCCCCTTATCTATCTGGTCCTGAGTGAATGGATGAGGGACCCTCAGTGAGCTGGCAGGAGCATGTGAAGGGCGTCAGGAGGACAGGAGGCCTGCACGTGGCTCAGTGCCCCAGGCACCATCCTGGACTTACAGAGGCACAGGGCGGGAGATGACTTGCCTAAGAACACACAGTTGAATGCTGGCAAAATCAATATGCCTCCTTTACAATGTCCCACAAGGTCCCTTTTGTAAACATTTAGCAATGTGCTAGGCATATGGCAGGTGGTCATCCATCCCCTAGTGAAACAATAACAGCAGAAATGAAATATGTAGCTTAATGTGGAAATCACCTTTCTTTTGCTTCAGGTGACCACAGTGTAATCTAACGCATCCCAAGGTTTACTTCATACAAATGCAGCACCCACCCCGTTCCCCTGTCCAGCTCTCAAGAGTTCCTGGACGTTACCAGGATTATTGATTCGTGACACAGTGCAAATGTACACGGCATGTGTCACCCTCCGAGACAATGCCATTTGAGGAAACAGATCAATGAGGCTGATTATTCACATTATAAAGGAATCCAGGCTAGCGCACTGAATAATTGGTTGTGGGAAATGAGTGGCTACAGAGACAACCTGGCTGGGTGGGAGGAATCCCAGGCCCTGAGACAGCTCTTCCTGGACTATCTGAGTGATCTTTCCCAGGTCTTTATACACTAACACTAGTAATAACGGTGACAGTGATGTTAATTTAACTTTGCAGGGTTATAATTTTGTGAACTATTTGAAATGAGAAAAAAAAAAAAACTCCAAGGATTCTGCTAGCACAATCTTGTTATAGAAACAAACATTCTCTGCCAAGACTCTTTTGGAGACTCTCAAACAAGAAGAAAGAGCAAGTGCTTCCAACAACGACCACTTGCCACCAGGAAGCTTTGCACGTGGAGCACAAGCGGGGAGCTCCTCCGTGGACAGTGTTTGCCTTGGGAAAGTGCCCTGACCTGTCCATCAATCAGACCTCGTCAAATACGCCCTCCTTTGCCCCTGTAGACAGCAACCCCCGCTGTTTTTGAGATGCTGCTGCCAATCACTCTGGTATGTCCATGAAGGTCCTTCTCTCCAGGGACACGTGGAGAAGTCTGATTCTCAAAGCATCTTGGAAGGACAAGGTGATACTATTTTATCAGTAGTGAATGGGCTGAAGAGGAATCATCTCCAAAGAGCCTGCTCTCTTCCCAGTTCTGATTTAGGAGGCTGCTGCTGATAGGAGAGCCGCGGCTGTGGTCCTCAGCGGCACAGGCACCGTATCTGCCCTCTCAGCAGGGTCAAGCACATAGCAAACACTCAATGGATGTATGGGAGAGAGGGAGCAGGGGAGATGGAGAAAGGAGGGAGGGAGGGAAAGAGGAGAGGAAGGGCCTGTGGGCTGTTGGGAAGGAAAGTGCCTGGAACCTGGGTGTAGGGGCAGGGTTGACCCTGGCACTGACCTTGAATGCAGCTCCCTGGAGTTCTATTCCTGGCTCCATCAATCGGAAGGAAGCCGTGTGACTTTGGCTAAGTGACTTTCCTCTCAGAGTGCTGCCATTTTGGAATTGGCTCTGGGCCATAAAGAGAACCAAAATAGATGTGACAAATTGCCTCACTTTCCATGGCAGGCACAGATGTGATCGCCTACCATGTCATTACAGCCGTGGCCGGGTGTGCTCGGGAGCATTGTTCCAGGCTGACATGAGAAAGCGGACTTTGGGTTGGGAGGAGTGAGATGGTGGGCCCTGGCGCTTCCCAGGAGCCTTCTGTGGAAAAGTCCATGGAAACCTGTAACCGAATGGGGAATGTGGAGGGTGAACAAGAGTGAGATGCAAGGGTGGAGCTCCCCAGGCGGAGCCACTCAGGAAGTTGAGGGCATAAAGCTCTCTCTAAGCAGGAGCCTATACAACAGGAAGTGAGCAGGGAGGGAGAGCAGGTGACATCAGCAGATCTCAAGACCTCGTCCTGTTGGGCGTCAGTTGAGGTCATGGCTCTCAGCAGATCCCAGGAGAAGGGAAGAGGCCAGACTTAATTAAACACTGGGTGGAACCATGCTCCTGTGCCAAAGGGGACCGTAAAAGGGCCTGAGAGCTCAAAGATGGGACATAGACATGACCTGTGCACCGTCACTCAATGTCACTGTGTAAACACCCTGAGCTTAGCATCTGCTCCAAGGAAATCAGTGGGGAGTGCTGGTGCCCCGGTCAGCCAGCTGTCCATGATGAAAACCAAATTCTAGAGTTTGCCACCTTCCAGGATGTCAAGGTCAGTTCCAGCTTGCGAATTTCCTGAAAATGTAATGATCAGCTTTTATGGGCCACACGAGCAGACTCAAACAACGTGGGGCAGGAGGGAGTTCCTGAAAGCAACCGAGCTTTAGCTCAGCATGACTGAGGAATCCAGGATTTACTGAACTTTCTGCACCGGGTAGAAGTGGGGTGAAGAGAGAAAGAAGAGTAAAACCACAGATAGGAAGAATACCAGCACACACCGCATTGGTGACAGAGGAAACTCTCAAAATGGGGAAGCCCAGAGCAGCTGCCGGATGAGACCTCCCTGTGGCCGACGCTTACTGCAGATGGTTGTACCCACACGGGAACCAGATGGGAAAGAAGAGACAGGAGCGTCAGGAAAGGGCCATTGTTGGGAAACGGCTCTGCCGGGCTCTCTGGCACTTCTGCGTAGCTCACCACGGGCTGCCCTTTGCTCTGGAGGGCCATTTTGAGGACATCTGAGTAACAAACAGCCTTGGAGACAGAGTGTCTCTCTCTAGAGTAACACACGGGAGGACTTAGTGACTATTATAAAAATCCAGGCTTCTTACATCTGGGCTTCCTCTGTAGGAACGAGCACGCCCTGGGAGCAGGCGTCACCTGGCTGTCTTCACCCTGTAGGAATCCAGGTTTGGGAGTTTGGTGCCCACATGTCACATGCCTATTTCCTGAGTCATGAATAGGGTGCCCGTCTTCTGCAGCATCCAGGAAACTAAGCCAGGGTAGCGGGGTAACCGAGACTACAAATAAGGTGCACCACAGACCCTCACAGTTTTGACAGTCACACATCCAGATCGTAATGAGTGCCACCTGTCAGGCACTGTGAGCCTTTAGAACACAGCTAACCATACAGTGGGTGGAAAAGACATTGCCCAGAACTGTACAGGTGGGCTAACAGAGGACGGGAAGAACCAAGGTCTTGCCTAAAGTTCTGGGGGCAGGGAATGTCGGAGCTGGATTTGACCAAGGTCCTGCTGGCTCTAGATCCCACAGTGTGTGCCCCACATGGTGTGCCCCTCTGGGGAAGCTGAGGGTACACTGCAGAAGAGCGTGGCCAGAGAGGGGTTAGGGGACTCCATGAAGTTGGTCTGGGCTTTGCTTTGTGCAGTCCTAGCTCTGTCCCTGAATAGCTGACCAACCTGTCTGAACTTTCTTATCCTCCTGACCTTTATTTGTGCAATGAGATGAAACCAGGGCTCACCTTGTACAGCAGCTTAGTTCTGGGCCTTAGTTCACAGGGCCTGCAAGGAGCCAGGCTCACTCTTACTGGGCTAGCAACCCTGGTCTTGCAGTAGAACCTGGTCTGGCAGCAAATGAGAGAACTGAATCTCAGGTCCCACCCAATGCTATCAGGTGGCGTAGGATTCTCAAGTTCACTGCAAGCCATCGCCCAGCTTAGTGAGCTCCTGCGTGACCCACAGTCCCTGCTGTTCCTACTTAACATCCCAACTGCCCCTGCAGTCCTTTCCCACAGCCCCCCAGAAGACCCAGTGCCTCCTTCAGGAAGGACCCACCTTCTCAATTCGCTGTCTCTCTCCCATCTGAGCAGAAGATATCTGGGGCCAGGGAACACACGGATGGTACCTGCCAAATCCCAGTACTAGGCATGGAGCCTGACACACAGTAGGCCTTGATGTACATGCACACATGTAAGGGAAGCGTTTGGGGCACACTGTGCGCCTGCAGGGAAGGTAAGATTTGCAGGAGAGGAGATTCAACAAGCAGTCGGGAAGGGCTGAATGGAGACAACAGAAGGATGTCGAAGCTTGCCCGGATCTCGTGTGGCCTGGTGTGGGGTGCCACAGGGCTGAAGCGAGGTCCTCATGTGGAATGGCCAGCTCAAGCAGATGGGGCCTTCCTTTGAAGCCCTTGCTGCCTCGTGAGAAGCCCTTTTGTGATTCAGCAGGCTGGGTGATGCTGGTGGGCTGGAGCCAGGAGCTGGTGACGGAGATGGACCAAGTGCAAACACACTGGGGCAGGGTCAGTTGGGCAAAGGGAACCTCAGGGAGGGGGTTATGACATTGGTGGGGTGCCTGAGCCTTGGTGGGGTGCCTGAGCCATGGGAGCAGAAGGCTGGGGAAACTCTTAGTAGAAGGGCCATCTGAGTTTTTGGGTGTGTTGAAATACTCTTCTCACAGGAGGAATGACCTACACTAGGGTTTGCCCCTGGCCTGGGACCAACCAGCTCATAATTGCTGTGATCACCTGCCCTGTCCTGCTGGGACAGTCAAGGCTGCTTCTGCTCTGCACTGGTCCCCTGGAAAGCCTGGCCTGCACTTAGAGTGAGAGTCCCAGGAGGTCAAAGGCACTGACCCGCTCAAACCTGAGTTGCACCAGCTCTGAAGTGGTGTCCGCACTTGCTGCATCTGTCTGGACTTTGGAGCTCTAATTTGCTAAAATGAAAACATACAAGTGTTTGCACATTTCTCACGAGAACTGAACTAATCCACTGGCATCGCTATTATTGCTGCTGTTATTATTGTGTTTTAATTGTGACCTTACGCTTGCCTTGTTCGTTCTTAGGTAGGTAGTAGCAGACTCCTTAGCTGAGATGAGCTGCGCCCAGCTCTCCTGATTCACAGATTTTTGTTTTTCAGTTTGCATAGAAAAAACCAAGGCAAGGAGACCCTTTCTTTTGGAGCCCCTGGCAAAGCTATCAGTGATGCCATCCTGGCCAGTCTCAGGCCCGGGCAGTGCCAGCTCCCAGCAGGACTGGATGATCCGTCCCCAGGCAACTCTGAGGCTGCAGCCCTGGAGTCTCCAGCGGCTGGTGGTTATCAGTGGAGCAGGGCATCTCCTCCCTGAGCAGGGAGCTTAAGCCAGGTCCAGGCCCAGGCCCAGCATGGCAGCTGGTTTATTTACACAGAAAATTGCATTTTCTACTTTCTTGGTCACCCTCATGTACCTAGAAGCTTCTGCTGGGCTCGGGAACCTGTGGTCTGGGGCTGGAGGAAGAGGGCTGGGAGTGGGTAGTCTGGAGGGTATTGCCAACTCAGGAGCTGCTATAGACAGACAACCGCCCAGGGACCCAGCCAAAGAATGCCGGGACCTGTGGTCTCTTCCCACACACAGACTTTTGGAAACAAAAGTATTGCCAACTGGATATGAACCTGGGCACATTTCCTTTCTTCTCTGAGTAGCTTTATTTTCATCTACCAAAAAAAAAAATAATAATAACTTCCTCCCAGGTTAATGTGATGTACACGGCGCGTAGGAGTGAGGTTCTGTAACTTCAAACTCGAAAGCAAAATAGATGGTGAGGAATTGCTGTGGTTTGGTATTTGTGTCTCTTTCAAAATTCATGTTGAATCTTAATCCTCAAAGCCGCAGTGCCAGGAAGCAGGGCTTTCAGGGGGTGACTGAATCATGAGGGCCGCGCCTTTGTCCGTGGGATCAGGTGCCTCATTAAAGGCTCAAGGGAGGGAGTTCAACCCTTCCGCTTTGGCCAAGTGCAGACACAGGCTTCCTCCCCTCTGCAGGACGTGTCCCTCAGGGTGTCATCTTGGAAGTAGAGAGCAGCCCTCACCAGACCCAAGCCTTACCACAGCCAGGACTTCTCAGCATTCAGAACCGTGAGAAATCACATTCTGCTCCTTCTAAGTTACTGACTGTGGTGTCCTGTTACAGCCGAACCACAGAACAAGACAAGACAGGAATAAGGCTCCTCTGTCCCTTCACGGCCACCTGAATCCACCTAGGGGGAGAAAACACAAGAGCATAATTCCCAGTGCCTCTGTTTATCCATCAGAAAAATGGGAACGATAGCGCCTACTTCCATGGGTGTGGGTGCTAATGTGACAGTGAGCTGATTCTCCCTGAATACTCTCTGGTTCCTGAGAGATGCACAGTCCTGAGACTCTGCTTCCTTCATCTATCACACCGTGAGGTTGAATGACAGAGTCAGAAGAACAGAGTCACCTCTCCTCACACCTGCTCCTTCCAGTTGGCGAAGTCCAGAGCAGCTCCAAGGTGAGGTCTCTCCACGTTCCTGTGTTCTGATTTGAAGTGGGGGCTGGGAGCGTGGGAAGGGGCCTGGCGTTCCCAGTGCGCTCTGGAGCGCAGGCCTGGAGCGCCCCGTGCTCTTACTCATTCCTTGCACAGGTGCCGCGTCTGTGGGTGGGAGAGTGGGGGGCAGAGGTGAGACCTCTTGCCCACCCTGGCACCTCCAGCTGGTGGCAGAGCTGAGCCCTTGTCCTCAGCTCCTGGGACCTCGTGCAGGGCTCCGGCTTCTCAGCAGACCTTGGCAGAAGCGTGCCCTTCCGTCCTCTGTGGGGGGTTTGGGCAGCCCCAGGGCCCTGAGGGCTGTGGCTGCAGAGCAGCCTGCACACTGGGCGGGCTCCTGTGGCCCTGGAGGCTCGGAGACGCCTGAGCTGGAAAGAAGCTCTGCGTGTCTCGGGGTCTGCACGGGCTCCCTGTCTGCCTGCCTCTGCGCTCGGGCGGCTTTCCTCTCCCGCCTCGCCTTGGCGGTACGTTTGTGGCACTTCATAAAGGAAAGCCAGTTTCTCCTTCACTCTGAACCTCACTCCTGGGCTTTGAACAAAGGGAGGAATTCTGTGGTCCCAAGAGAAGGAGCTGCCCTGAGGGACATTGAAGGTGACAGTATCCTATTTTTTCCTGATATCAAACACATGTGAGGTGAGGTGTAGTCAGTTCTGCTTCTCTCTTTCTCTATCTATCTATCTATCTATCATCTATCTATCCATCTATCTATCTTTCTATCTATCCATCTACCCATCTATCATCTTCCTCTCCTACCTTCTCTCCATCCATCCATCCATCCATCCACCCGCATAGCCAATCATTCATCTCCCTTCAAATTTGATTTCAAGAACGAGAAGGTTAAAGGAGCCTGCAAATGAACACTTCTACTTAAACTTTAAAAAATAAAGTCAGATTTTCCTGTCAGGTAGTAAATTAGATTTGGCTGATGGGTTTTACATTAAGGAATTGCTTTGCCAATTAACTTACAGAGCTGACTTTTTTTTTTCATAAATTAAATGAGTTAACTCTGAGCTCCAAGGTTTGGGCCAGGAAAAATCGAGGTGCTCGTTCAATGACCCAGAACGGCAGTTGTGGCCTCAGAGCATTTGAAATAGCGTTTGATGCTTTCATTGCATTTCCATTGGACACTGCTGCTTCAGAAAATAAGTCCCTCGGAACAAAGTATACACAAGACAAAGCTTTTAGGTGTCTATTTAAAATGTCACGGTGGTACATGGTTTTAAAATGGTGGTTCTGGAGCCTCCAGCGTGTACCAGTGCGGAGGAGATGTCACTTGGCCACACCCCTTTCTCTTGATCACTCAAGGTCAGAAAGAAAGTGTGAATCCCGGAAAGGGCGCTGGCTGAGAGGGCGGAGGGTGGGTCGATCCCTTTCCAGCTACTGACTGGCTGAGGAGCCCTTGAGGGTCACGGTGAGATGCCATGGCCTCAGTGTGTCCCCCTAACATTCCTGAGTTGCAATCCTAACCTCCAAGTGCTGGTGTCGGGTGGGCCTTGTGGGGGGGTGATGGACAGGAGGATGGAGACCCCTCTCTCTCTCACACTCCCACCACAGTCTGTTAATGACTTGTTGGCTCTCTCTTCGGCCTCTTCCCACAATGCCACGGATCTCACCCGTCCTCCAGGCCTCTGCAGTGTCTGTTCCCTCTAAAGGGATGTGCTTTTCCTGGCATGGCTGTCCTCCGGTAACTCAGCTCTAACCCAGCAGCTTGCTGGCAGGGCCTGCCCTGGAGGCCAGGGGAGTTCCAGCTGTTTGTCTGCTGACTCCCCTGGGAGCCTGTGAGCCCCAGCTGTGCAGGGCTTTGAGTCCCTTTGTCACTGCTGTGGCTGTGCAGTGGGCATGACAGGGACTGCACCGTGTGCGTGCCCTCGGCATCTGCCCGGGGGTGCTGAGTCAGCGGCCCTGCACTGGGCTGAGGCTCCCTCAGTCCGTGCCCCCGGGGGCCCTGTCCCTGGAGAAGCCGCTGGGGCCAATTCCTGCACCAGCCCCTGCCAGGCAGCTCCTACTGCAGAGCAGTTTTCAAATGGATCACCTCTTGCGAGTGTTTCCCCGGCTGCAGGGGTAAACCCTGGCGCGGCCCGACGGGTGCCACGAGACCCGTTACTAATGGCTTCTGGGCTGCATTGGAGGTTGGTTAGTTGCCTTGGCCTGACTTTTTTAGAGTTTTAAAAAGCTGATTAAAAAAAAAGGAAAGGCAATGCCTATTCACTGAAAAGAAAAAGACGAAACCCCAACAGGCAAATCTCAGGAAGAAAACAAGCATTTGTAATTCCACAGCTCACTGTCAGCCCCTTGGGCTCAGTCTCAGTTTTCTCTGTGGTATGTATGAATCCTGGTTGCGATCATACCCCGTATTCAATTTTAAATCATGCTCTTTTCCCTTAAAATTAGGCACTGAGCATTTTCCACATCATTAAAGACTACTAATCGTTACCATTTGCCCAGTGCTCACAATGCCCCGGCGCGGGGCCAAGGGCTCTGCTCAATTTACTCTTTTAATTTTCACAACAGCTGCCTGCAGTTTGAAGGGGTGGCCCTGGGGCCAGGTGGCCAGATGCCCCTCAGGCTCAGCCCCTCCAGAGAAATGTGGGTGTGTTTGCTTCCTGTAGCTTCTGTGACAAATCACCATGAACTGGGTCGCTTCAAACAGCAGAGGAGGATTCTCTCACAGGCGTGGGGGCCAGAAGGGAGAAGTTAAGGATCCAGCAAGGCCACGATCTCTCTGGAGACTCGAGGGGGGGGGGGATTCTCACTAGCATCTTGTGGCTGCTGCAAATCCTTGATCTCCCCTGGCTTATATATGCACCAATCCAACATCTGCCCCTCCTCTTCATATCCCCTCTTCAAGAACATCAGTCACTGAAATTTGGGACCAGCCTAACCACTCACATCTGCAAATGTTCTATTTCCAAATAAGCTACCTCCTAAGGTGGTGGCTGAGCATGAGTTCTGGGGGTCCTCTCCAGCCCTGCATGGGGTGTTTCTGAGCCTCACTTTCCTCATTTTTTCCATGGTAAGGACCAGTGCCATCCTACGGGCTAACCGAGTGAGTGTGCGTGTGTCACGTAGAGCACAGAACTCCGGCTGGCCTTCTGCAGCCACACCAGGGCCCAGCTCGCCCTGACAGCATGGCAGTTACAGAAGCGTCCCCATCAGCCTAACGATGGCTGGACAAGGAGGGCAGTCCAAAGCCCCTCAACCCATGGTGAAGTAGCTGGCAGAAGTTGGGCCTGCTGGAGAAATCCTGGGAGTTGTCACCTTTTTAGGAGACAGGATCAAAGAGCAATCAGAAAGAGAGAGGAGTTATGGCAGCCAGGGCTGGACTCTGACTCCCAGATGCACTCACCAGCAGCGTGGGCCTGGGGGTCACTTAACCCATTGAGGTCCTGACTTCAGCCCTGACATGGGAGGACCTCCCCATCTCACAGAGCTACTGTGAGGCCCGAGCGAATCCATTCGAGGGTTTTGCCAATGGGAAGCAAAGTGGCGCTGAGTGACAGCCGCGACTACTCTAACTTTGGGTCTAGTGCCACCGTCCATTTGTTTACTTGATGTATCTGCTTGTTTGTTTTCAAAAATGCATTTTCTCTTAGTGCAGAAGGCATGCATGTTCGTTATAGAACAGAATAGACAAGGAAAGAGGAAATACTGATCACCTGTGATGTCACTGTCTACGATCGCCCTTTAGTATAGCACATAGACGGAGATGTTTATATATATATGAAACCTTTTAATGGGATATTTGTGAGCTGTCTTTTCTTAGCTATACCCTGTAAACATTTTATATAGATATTTATTTACATGTGTACGTGTGTGTCTCTGAATGTTCCGTGACATGGTGTCCAGTGGATATGTCGTGGGGCAGCGAGCCCACCCTTATTTATTTATTTATTTATTTATTTATTTATTTATTTATTTATGGAGCTGGGGATGGAACCCAGGGCCTTGTGCTTGCGCAGCGAGCACTCTGCCACCTGAGTTATATCCCCCGCCCCCACCCTTACTCAGAGGCCAGCTGCTGCCATCTCAGCTTGGTTCATTTGGAGAACACCTGTTTCCACCTGGTGACGCGGGTCTGCATGTGACGTGGGGCCTCTTGGGCATCTAGTGCCGTGACCCCACAGGGGGAGGGGATGCCATGGGATGCATCGTAGGCCATTGAAGATAGCCATCCAGGGTCTCCTCCCTGGGGTCCCCGCTGGGTGCATCAGGGCTCTCTTGTGGAGATCAGAGAACTGAGGATTCTGAGAGGCCAAGAAAGTGCCCAGGAAAGGGACGGGGATGCCGCCTCAGAGGGGCTCCCTGCTCCCCCGGAACGGAGGCTGAGGGGCCTCTGCTCCCACTCCTTCACCAGGCCCCCTCCCCGCCCACCACGGTTGGGGAGTGAATTAATAAATTCTCATAAGCGTTTGAGGGCCTCGGGTGTCTGGGTTCATTCTGGGCAGCTGCAGCAGAGCACCACAGCCTGGGTCTCTCAGGATGGGCAGAGACTCACTGACTGACGGGTCTGGAGGCTGGAAGTCCAAATCAAGGGCCGCCGTCTGTCCAGGCCCCTCTTGCTGTGCCGTCGAATGATGGAAGGAAGAGACAAAGCAAATGGGTGAAAAGGGGCGAGAGAACCGCCTTTTATAACAAACCACACCCCCCCAGTGAGCCGACTCCCCCAGTGTCCCACTGCACCCTTGCAGCCTGGCCTGTCCTGGGCCCCAGCTCCCATCTCGGCTGCCCTGGGGCCGGGTTCCCACACGTGCTCGCTGGGGCCCTGGAAAGCGCACGGCAAGGTCTTCCGTCAGTAGAGAAAGCTGAGCGTTTGGAGGAGTCCCTGGAGATGTCCCCGCCCTCCTGAGGTGTCCATCCCGACAGGGCTCTTCCTCGGAGGCCGCCCGAGATTCCTCGGAGGTTCTGCCAGCAGAACCAAGGGACAGAGGAAAGATGAAAGGCGTCTCAGCCGTCACCGCTGCAGCTGAAGAGCCTGGGCGGACGACATGGCCCAGACGACACACGTGCCAGGATCCATCTGTCAGAGGTCGGCCCAGTCTGAGCGCTAACGAGGCGACTTCATGAAGAAAACGATTCCCCTGTGTCCACGTTCCTCCTGGATCTTACCACCCCTGGGGGGCCCGCAAGAGCAGAGCAAGTTCTTAGTCTTAAATATTGATTTAATGGGAGTAAATTGGTACTTCTTTAGTTAATTTGGGGCAAGTGAACATTTTTAGAAATAATTCATTTCTGCTAGTGGTTCATTTGTACCTTGTGGTCTCAGGTATATTCTTACCAACTTACAGAGGGACAGCACCGAGAACCACACAAATGAAGACTGTAGTTTTTACCACCCACCCCCACCCCACACTTTCACATTGTTTTTTTTTTTTTTTTAATAGTTAAGCGTTTATTTTCACAAAAGAGTTGAACACCTTTTGCACAGTCGTATCTATTGATCTTTTCATATGAGATTCCTTCAAAACTTTATGATTTAGAAAGTTCTCCCATTTATACAGAATTTGCAGGAGGACCATCCAGTGTCGTATAGATTTTTATTTTTAATTTCTCATATTGACTTTTCAAAATCTACCTGGAGGGTATTTGATGCTGATTATGAAGTGAGACTCCAAGTTGCGTCTTCCTACCCGAAAGCAGCCTTCCAATTTCCACTAACTGCTTTATCTCTGCCATCTACACCCGGGCTCACGGCGCACACACACCAGTACACAAGCGCACACGCGTTCCTCTACGACATCTTTAGATCTTAAATGGATGCATTCCTGGATACCTATTTATTTCTACTGGCAGCTCATCTTGCAAGTCCCATTTATTTCACAGATAAGAACACTGAGACTTAGAGAGCAGATTAGTTTTCGCAGTCACCCAGTTTGTTGGAGGAACGTCTGGGAGGATGGCAAACCCAGAGCATCCCCAGCTAGTGCCACCCTACTGACCCCACTGGGCTGAGTTCCTCCTCTCCTGAGACGCCACAGCCAACAACATTGCTTGGTTCTGTCCTGTCCGTCTAATTAGACTTACAGGATCCAACGCAGTAAGCAGCAGCCACAGGTGCACCGAGAGTCTGAAATATTTCTAGTCCAAATTGAGCTGTGCCAGGGGAGTCGAGCACACGGGGATTGAAAGACCCAGCGAGGGAAAAGAAGAGGACACCGAATGCCTCACGGATGGATTTGCCAGGCAAGACCCGTTGACCCGAGAGTATGTCCAACATGTTGAGTATAAGTTAGTATTAAAGTGACTTTCACTTGTTTCCTTTTACTTTTCCAATGTGGCTCCTAGAAAATTAAAAATTATGTGTGTGAGTTGCAGTATTTTTATGGGATAGTGTTGAAAGCTAGATTGCTTATTCTGTGTGGTCTTCCTTTTCTCGTGGTTTTACCTTCGCAATCTGCGCAATCCCTAGAACATGGTAGATACTGTTTGTTGATTGAATAAATGTGACTTTCTAACTCCTACAGCCACACACCTCAGTGATGGAATCTGGGCTTTCTCTTCCTCTCAGTGTAAAAGGATTGCTTAGGACTTGATTGTGATCAAGGAGAGTCCTTAGTCCCTGAGGATCCATAGGAGAATATGAATGGACCGAGAGCTCAGGCCACGAAGGTTGCCTCTGTGAGGAGTCCCTACATTGTCCAGGGGGAATCTCCTATTGCTGTGCTCATGTCACTTGGCCAAGCAGAGGCATGGTGCCCTGCCCCCTGTCCAAGCCCTTCCTTTCTCAGCCCAGCGCCTGCTGTGGGTAGGTCAGCAGCTGAGGTGGGCTCAGAGCAGGTGACCTGGCTTTAGATCTCTCCTTCCCACCTGGGGCTGCTGGATCTCAGGAAGACCCTCCCTCCCTCCCTTCTTCGCCTCCCAGCCCCTCGCCTTCACCATGTACGGAGTCGGCATTGGAGCGAATGCTCCTGACGAGCCGAGGAGCAGGCCTGGGACACGGTGCGGAATAGGTGCCACTTCTGCTCTGGGCCTTGAGCCACGCTTACCTTTCTCTGTTTATCTTCATTCCCCCAGGCCCCGTGAGTCATAAGCTGGGAACTCACGTCTGTTATGGTCACAACCGTCCATCCGCCGTGGGGCATGCGTCCTCGGGCTTCAGAGGAAGGCTTCCCCCAGTGCACTGGACACAGGCCGTCTCCGGCCACCGTCTGGACGAACTTGGCTGAGCACAGACAGAACTCTGTTTACAGGACCTGGGGTCAGGCTCTTTATTTTGTGAGGGGGGGTAATGTAGGTTGAGCACCCCAATCCTAAAATCCAGAACCCAAAATGCTCTAAAACCTGAAACTTTTGGAGTGCTGACATAAGACAAGTGGAAAATTCCACACCTGACCTCCAGTGACGGTCACGGTGAAGGCTCAGGTGCACTAAAGACATTGCGTAACACTACCTTCAGGCCATGCCTATGAAGTGCATATAAACAAATGGATTTTTGTTTGGACTCAGATTCCATCTCTAGGAGATCTCATTATGTATAAGCAGATATCCCCAACTCTGAAAATAGTTCCAGTCCCAAGGGTTTTGCATAAGGGACATTGTAACCCCCACGTGTCTCTCTCAAGTCTTCTGAGTGTCAAGTGATGAAGCATGTGCCAATCTTCTTTACCAATTCCAAAGTACTAAGATAAATAAATAGACAAAATGTCAAGACACAGAGTTTACCCAGCTGCCCAGATAGGAAGCGGGGTTGGAGAGCAAGTCCAAGTTCTTCTAAGCCCAGGTGTGTTATTCAATTTAAATGTGTAGTGCGGAAGGACGGTGGCCCCGGCTGGGAGCGTAGGTGTTATTGTCAACATGGGCACAGGTTTCAGGCAGGATGAGAAGTTCCCAGGAAGTCTGGCGGTGACAATTTTGTGACATTGGGAATGTCCTTGGTACATCTGAACTGGGCACTTGGACATAGTAAAAGTGCTAAGTTAGCTGTAGGTGATGTCTGCTCTCCTACGATTCGAAATATAGGAATGAAGTTCTAAAAAGTAAAAATGTAGGGGAGATTATCTAGGATAGAATTCTCCCATGTTCCAGGAGTAGGGGGTGGATGGGAGCAGAGACCCCCCTCTGGGGTTGTACCCACCCTCTGGGGGGGCAGGAAGGCTCTTACAACACAGGAAATGCTTGAATCAGAGATCCCAGGGAGCTGCGGATGCCCAAAGAGGGGCCCCAAGAGATTCTGGGGAGGGGTTGTCTGCAGACGCTTCCTGGGCACCAGCAGGGCAATGGGATGGGCATATGCTGCAAGCAGAGGGCAGAGCCGGTCTGGCAGCTGGAGAGAGGGTCAGGGCACAGGTAGGGGCCAGGCAGGCGTGTGGCGGGGGAGTGTGAGGTGAGGTCCCTCTGAGGCTGGCACTGTGGGGCCCTGTGGTCAGCTCCGTCAGGGGCCCTTGGGAGCCACTGAAGGGCTTGGGAGGGGAGGGACACCTTCAAATCCGCCTTCCTGACAGCGCTGTGGCAGCTTGGGGGCTGGGTGAGGGGCAGGGACAGGACGCAATAGTGAGACCACCAGGCAGCGGCCAGGGGGCGGGAGCTGAGCTGGCCGCGGGAGAGCTCTTAGGCGTCCAGCAGGCCTAGCAAGGGAGCAGATGGGGGAGTGGGTCAGTATTTGCTGGATGCCTGGTGGGCGGGCCCTGGGGCGGCGGATGGCGGAGGCTCCGCGCCTTTGACGGCACCTCTCGCCTGTGGTGTTGATTCCCAGCAGCCCCCGCTCCTCCCAGGTCCCTCTGTGGGTTCCCATGGCATCCTGCACTTGTGCGTTCCTAAGCCCTCTGTTAAGCTTGTCTGCGGGCCTCTGCGTCTCTGTGCACTTCAGTGAAGAGGGACCAAAGCCTCCCCGTGTGCCTCCCATGACCACTCAGAGAGGAGTTGAAGTCAGTGTGTGTTCAATGGCTGGACAGGTGGAAACAGCCCTCCAATTCCCCGGATCAGAAGCCTCCTGAGACAAAGAGCCACACCCCCCTTGCCCACCACCCTGTTCCTGGTCGCCTGCCACCCAGGCTGCAGAGGTCGGGTAGGAGTGGTCAGGGGCTGTCGCTCAGTAGTAGAGCACTTGCCTGCTGTTCACTAAGCCAGGGGTTCGACACCCGGTACCACAACACAACAAGAGGAGAACAAAAAACCTGTTTCCAAACACATCTGGACTCCTAAAAAAGTCCCCTAGAACCACAGGACTGCTGGTCACACCATTCTGCACCTCTGTGACATGTACTGAGAACCCTCTGTTCCGCCCGGGGACTCGGCTCACCCACTCGGCCTTTTAACAGTGGCTTTCCAAGTTCCTGGGCCACAAAGCCCCTGCCAGAGCGCTGGTTCTTGACATCAGCCTTCGCCAACCAACTGTGAGGCTGTAAGGAGGGGTCTGGCACCCTGTCCCCTGGCACCCAGGGCTCCTAGGCTGTGGTCTTTATCTGGAGTTCATTTGAAAGAACTTTTGGAGACACATGATCTCTCTCTGCCCTTCTAAAGACGCCCTTGAGAAGGAACAGCTACAGGTGAGTCAGGGTCAGCAACGTGAGCTGCCCAGGACCCGTGCCCAGCTAGGGGAGGCTACTCTGAGGTTGGGGTCCTCAGTCCTGTGCATGAAGATCTCCCCAAGGCCAGCTGTGCAGCAGCTGTCCACAAGCACACCAAGGTTGAGGAGAGGTGAACTCTGTATTCTATTTTAACTCTACGTTTCTGAAATTCTAAGACTAACTCTCCTCCAGTCTTGTTCTTTCAGTCATCTTTCATGGTTTTTCCAACTGTTAGCATTTTAGATGGAGGAGCCATGTCTCAAAGCCAGGGCTAGAAACCTAAATATGTTCACCTGGCATCACATTAGCTGTGTGACTATAGGGTAGTTACATAACCTCTCTGAGTTATTTTTCTCTTTCTGCAGTGAGGCACCACACATCTCCTCTAAAGTTTTCTGTGGGAATTACATGAGACAGTGGATGTGAAGACACCCAGCACTGCCTTCCATACAGAAGGTCACTTGTTGACTCCCATTTCTGCCATTTTGGTGCATGACCTTGAGAAAGATAATAGACAAGATAATCACCTTTGGGATCCCACCAACGGATATATGCAAAGCTCTCAAAACACCATCGCACACGTGTGAACCACACAGCATTGTCCGTCAGTGATGATCACAACCTGAGTGTGCCCTTCCAGTGCCCTGTGTGTTCCCAGCCTGGACGTCCTGTAGCCCATCTTCCTGTCCTGCCCCCCACCCTCAGCAGTGCCTCCCCACTCAGCCTGGGTTGCACCCAAAGCCTGAGTCATCTATGAAAATCACTGATGAAGAGGCCACTGTAGCTGGTGTCCAGCTGTCCCGCTCTGCACCCAGCTCGGGGACTTCTGGGTACCCATGTGCTCTGCCCGAGGAGCCTGAATGCCCCCCACACTGCACTAATACTCTGGCGTTGGGGTGTCTACAAACTCCCATCTCCCCTGGATGGCCAGGCCCACGGGTGTGGCTCTGCGGCCTGGTAGCCCACACTTCCCTGTGAGCTCTGGGGCCTCCCGGGAACCATGATGTTAACCTGGGGCTGTAAGGCAACAAGACCCCCAGGGAGAGGTGATGTGGGGAGTCAGGAGTCGTCTCTCATGGCTGGGCACAGGCTGGTGCCAGGGGGTGTGATATCACGGGGGGGGGGGTGCTGGGAACACCAATTTGTCCCGGGTTAGTGGTGTTTAGAGGTATTTGGCCCCACAGGCGTTGGCAGGAAGCTGTTTGCACACATTCATTCTTCCCTTGGGAACTAGGGCTTCAAGGTTGGGTCTGAAAGGGGCTTGTTTTCTGTCCCAGTCTCATGCTGGGTAACTGTGGGGGCCTCCCCAGGAGGACGGTGTGAGACACACCTAAGAGTGTGCGTGTGTTCAAAGGTGTGTGGGCTGGAGCTGCGTATCTGAAGTTTGTTGGATGGTTTGCAATATAAACAGACTCAGTTTTCTTAGCTAAGCCTAAAATGTTGATTTACCAGAAGGTCCCTGGCCAGCTCAGAGTCAGGAAGTTGGACAGCAGAGATGCCTGTGAAAAGGGGCTGGAGAGATTTGCAAGACCCGAGCAGCAGCATTCGGGGTTCTCTGGAGTGAGGATGTGGGCAAAGTCTCTGTCAGGCTCCAGATAGTAAATATTTGCCACTTTACAGACTTTCTCTAGTGGAACCCTGTAGTGCCCAAAGAGCAATAGACCACCATACTCAACAAAGGGGCATGGCCGTGTTCCAACACAACTTTATTTAAAATCCAGGCAGGAGTAGAACCTGGTCTGCAGGTGGTGGGTGATGGCCCTGGAGTGAAGGGAGAGAGGACTTGGGCTCCCCCCACCTGTCCTGCAGGCCCTCCTGTCCTCCTGCCTCCCCCTCCCCAGGGCTCCACCTCCTTCTAATTAGTGCTTTTGATTAGTGAAAGGTGGGCAGTGATTGGTTCAGTATCAGCCAACGGGTGGTCTCACCACTGACCACAATGATTGGCTCAGGTTGGTCCAATCAGAGTAAAGCAGGAACTTTGACTTAGTGAAAGGGAGAAAGGAGGAGGAAGGAGACCTCTCCCACTCCTCCTCCTCCTCCTCCTGCTCTCTCCTCCACTTCCCCCAACTCCTGTGCAGGAACAGATGTGGGCAAACTCTCTGCCAGGTGCCAGAGAGTAAATATTTGCCACTTTACAGACTTTCCCAAGTGGAACCCTGTAGTGCCACGGCGTGTGCTCCAGAGTCAGAGTGCCCCGGGCCAGGGAAGGCCTGGAGCTCCTGGCTAAGCAACCTTGGCAGTCTCCTAAGACCTCCTCCTTGGCCTCCCCATCTGTAACGCAGCGGGGGCCTGGTCAGGAGAACACTCTCAGAATGCTCCCCGACGCCTGGAAAATGTGAAACAGAAGCCGATTTGATCAGGAAGGTGATCATCAATACCCCAATTAGATCACCCTTGTGTGGGCTTTCGGCACAAACATTTCCTAAACCCCCGCTTTCCTCTGTTCTTCTGTAACGCCCCCCACGCCCCCCAGGGCGTCTGCTCCCAGGACCCTCTGGGCTGTGGCGGTGCAGACTCCCGGCTTGCTCCTAGGCGCTGTCCTCCGTAATGAGTTCTCTGTCAATCGCCAGCTCCCGGCGGGCGAGCAGGCTGCGGGCCGTGCCTGCGATGGTTCTGTCAGGCCAGCGCATCTCAATTTGGGCAGCTCTTCAGTGGTCAGTCACCATCTAAAACAGAGACCACAGGGCCGTCTCAAGCCTCCGGTTTCTGGAGACCAGCCAGCTCTTCTCCCCAATAAGACACTCCCATTCTCAGCATGCAGTTCATGGGAAGGCCTGCGAGTCCTAATTACAGCTGGTGCTGGCTGGTTCCCACAGGAGCTGTTAAATCTTCATTTGTGAACCCTCTGGGGCTGCTCTCTACTTTGGGAAAGAACCGTGTGCCCAAGAGAGAGAGAGAGACAAGCTGTCTCCCCTGACCCTTGCACACCCTTCCACTCCTGCCCCACTTCAACCCAACTGTCAGACGTCTTTTCATATGCGCTCGAAAATTAGCGCTGGTCATTGGCAGACTGCAAGGCGGAGTGGCTGGTCCTTCATCCTGGGAGTACTTCCTGGCAAGTGGGCCTCCTCATCAATCAGCACCAGCAAGCAGAAGCCCTGAGGACCAACCACCCTGGGGTGTGCACGGTTTTAATGGGAAGTCTGTGGTTCAACGAGTGCCACCACGGAGGTCAAGGGCCATGTTGGTTTAGGGTTTACTTTTAGCTGGTGACAGTTTCCCACTAGCCAGCTCTTGGTAACTCTCGGGGCTCTGGGTCTGTCTCTGGTTATAAAGCCCTTGAGGCAGGGATGGTCTTGTTTGGTTGGGACAGTCAGTCTTCAAACTGGGGATTATTATTATCTCTGTTTACTGGGTAAGGAAATAGGACTCAGAGTGATTGAGTAGCTTGCCCCAGGCCACACAGTTGGGACAGACCCAGGATGAGAACCTGAAGTGATTTGGATGCCAAGCCTCTTTCCCTGTGCCCATTTTGAGTTAGTTATTCATTTACTCCAAATTCATTCATTGAAAGCTCATCAGACAATAATCTACGCCATGGGAGTCCAGCAGCAGTGAACGGTTTCCACCCTGGGGGGAGATAAGCAACCAGCAAACAGTCCTGAAAAGTGGTAATTGCTCTGCAGAGAATTAAAGTGAGCTGGAGTCAGTTTGCATGGGGCGAGCTCTGTGGAGGGCAAATGGGCAGCAGGAATCGAAACTTAAAATCGCATTCACTTTGATACAGCAGTTTGACTCCTAGGTAATTTATCCCAGAAATGTGTTAGCATGTAAGAAAATCAACTGAGATGTTTACAAGAAGGCTCGCTGCATCATTAGAGTGGTCAAAAAGTGGAAGTACCAAATGCCTATGAACAGAGAATAGAGTGTCTGTGTAGGAGAGCAGTTTGTAGCTATTTAAAAGAGTTCAGTGGAACAGACAGAACGATGAGGTGTCGTCTAGGATGCTCTGACATCTAGTAAAATAGCAAATTGTGAGAGAGTCTGTTTCCCTTGATTATGGGAAAATCAGAGAAGAGAATATGTGTGTCCTTATGGCATAGACTAGGCGGGAAACCCTGCAGGAGCCAGCAAGGGCTGTTACTTCCGGGGTATCTGGAATGGCTGGGTAAAGGAGCAGAAAAAGTGTTGTTTCTTTATTTTCCCCATAAAACTTTTTGAACTTGCATATAATATATATTCCAGAACATATGCTAGATTTTAAAAAGATAGAAACCAGAGCGATGTGAATGACTGATGGTTGACCAGTTAGTTAACTTCTCTGCGTATCAGTGACGTGGCTCTGAGACTGGAATAAAGAAAGGGGGCAGCCCGGGGAGGAGCGGGGCCATGCCTTCCTGGCAGAGGGAGCAGTTAGTGGAAGACTGGAGTGGCTCATCAGGAGAAACGGACCAAGACCAGG
Source organism: Ictidomys tridecemlineatus (assembly GCF_052094955.1). Taxonomy (NCBI): domain Eukaryota; kingdom Metazoa; phylum Chordata; class Mammalia; order Rodentia; family Sciuridae; genus Ictidomys; species Ictidomys tridecemlineatus. The sequence goes on along the minus strand of NC_135483.1, from coordinate 8,375,119 downwards.
CTGAGGGTCCTGGGGGACCGGGAGAGCAGGTGCATGAGTCTCGAGACGGGGAGGGGGCCAGACTGGAGAGATGTTTTTTGGTCAATAGCAAAAAGAGTTTGGTTATTTCCAGTTCACAAAGGCTTCACTGATAAATGTGCTTCAGAGAAGAATGATTCCACCCACAGCTTCCAAGCCAGTGGGATGAAGCGCTGTGTCTTCTGCTGAGCCACCTCTTATTCCTCCACCCAGCCACCAGCCCAAGATGCCAGTCCCCCGATGCTCGGATGGGAAGCAGAGGCTGGTGTCTCTCCAGCAGTTTCTGCCGACTCACTCCTGCCAACTCGAAGGCAGATTTCCCTACGCCTGGTGCCCAGTTTAGGATCTTTTGGGTTGATCTTCACAATCCAGGAGTTTGGACTTTATTCCAAAGATGAAGAGAAGACAGACAGTGGTGGGTTTTCAGCAGGCAGTAGCCTTCTCTACCTCTGTCTTAAACTGACTTCTCTGCAGAGGAGAAGAAAGAACTGCAAGGCACTGGAGTGGACGCAGAAGACGCAGCTGCGGACCTGGTCTTCGCCTGCACGAGAGGAGAGGAGAGCAGAGGCGGTGTCTTGCCTGGCCTGTAGAGGTGCGCGTGAGCAGACACATGGCTTAGAATAGGTTTTGGAGCAAGGACCACAAAGCTGTTGAAAGACTGTGTGGGGGGTTTGTGCAAAAAAGAATCTCAGATGATTTCTAGTGTTTTGACTTGAGCAAATGGATCCCACCTACCATAGTGAAAAATACCAGGATGCTGCGGTGACCGGAATCAATAAAACCATTTCAATGACATTAACCTTGACATTCGCACTGAAATTCTATTGGGATGCCAAGCAGACATATATATACACAAATAGTCAAAGGGTGAGGGAGAGGAAAGTGCTGGAAGCAGGGACCTGGGTGTGGTGAGTAATCAGATATTTACAACCAGAAAAGAGAGGGTTAAATGGAAAGGAAGGACTCTTGGAGTTTTCGACTTTCCCAAGTCAAGCAGAAGAGCAAGAGGGAGAGGGCTGGGGAGAAGCAGTCCGTGAATTAGGAGGAAAACTTGAGAGTTGTGGAGTTGCGGCAGCCAAGAGAAGGAAGTGACTCAAGAAGAGGGAGGTGTTCCGCTGCAGGAAAGCCTGCTGGCCCCATTGCTGGCACCCTGCAAGGACAGTCCTGGTTAGTTTGGGGCAGGAACCCAACCACAGTGACTGAGGAGAAAATCCCAGGTGAGCAGGGAGAGGGACACGGTGTGAGGGACTTTGTTCTAGATTATAGAGATACTAGAGCATTTGGTGTGTAAACGTACGAGAGAAGATGTGAAGCCGCCATCCTGGAAAGGAGAAAGGATGATAGGCTTGTAGAAATGTTTTCCATGCAGTCTGAGATCTGTCACCCTGGGCTGAAAGGCAGGGCGGCCTGCAAAATGGTGTGTTTTCCTCCCGTACTCCTGAGGTGCAGACCACTGCATGGACAAAGAGTGAGTGAGTGAGGATCGGGCCTGGATCAGAGGTGAGTGATGGGTGCTGGCGGGTGGAGGAGTGCAAAGAGCTCAGAGCATTTTCAAGGAAGTGGTTCCAGACGTGGACTATGGTCGCTGAGCTAGGTCAGGAGGAGAGTGAGGGTCTGTGTGGGTGCCAGGGTGAGAGGTTGGAAAGGCGAACGAGTGGCTCAAAGGTGTCGCAACGGGTGCAGTTGGCAATGGTCTTCATGTTGCCTGGGTGCCTTCCTTTCTTGCAGTGTGGATCTGAGATATTACATTTTCTTCCCTATATCCTTGTCGTACCCGTGCAGATTGTCTGTACCTCACCTTGATGTGGTGCTCCCAGACCCTGCTGGTGTCCCTCACTGTATGCTATTGCATCTAAGGTTGGTGGTGGCAATAGCAGAGGTAATTTGAGATAATAGTGGAGGTGCCCCAAGATGGAAGCAAGGTCTCACAGAGATGGGGCTGAAAGAGTGGGCCTCACACTCCCTTTGGGATGCCTGCTCTGAGATGCAGCTGCTTCTAGGCCCTGTCTGTTGTCAGGGGCTACTGCTTGGGAAGGCTATGGCAATGACTGCTGTGTCCCAAGATGGAAGTGGGTTAGTTTAGGCCCCCAGATGGGGAGTGGGGGGGACAAACTCAGACCTACCCTGGACCTGAGTCCTGCACAAGTTGGTGTGGACAGATCTGGACCGGCCTGGACCCCTGTGGTAGTCTGCTGGTCAGAAGATGTGTCCTGTGCTGGAGGCTGGGCTCCGGCCGGTGCCTGCCAGTGGAGGGGTGGACCTAGGCCTGCTGTGAGCCTGGTCCCACGCGGGCTGATGTGGGCGATCTGACAAGAACCATTTTAGAGGAGGATTAATTTACCTGGAGACTCATGGTTTCAGAAATCTCCATCCACAGACGGCCAGCTCCATTGAGCAATGGCAGAACAGCTCTGAGCTGTGGCAGAACATCATGAGGTTCTATGGTGGAGGAAAGAGCTCAGCGCGTGGCTTCCAGGAAGCAGAAGGACGCTTCCCTCCCCATGGACAAACTATATACCCCAAAGTCACGACCCAGTGACCCATCTCCTCCAGACACCTTACTGGCCTATACTTACCACCCACTTAAATCCCCGTCAGTGGATTAATATGCTGATTAGATTTAGGCTCTTGTAACCCAAATATTTAACCTTCTAACTTTCTTGCATTGTCTCACATATGAGCTTTTTAGGGGGTATCTCATATCTAAATCATAATAGGTCCTTTTCTTTCTAATGATATTGCATTTATGAAGTTATCAGCATACTTGGGGCCTTTGAAAAACTCCTGGGTACTCAGAGATAAGTGAGACATCAAACATTAAAACATCAATGTTTGAATGAGGCTGCTTATTTTTTTTTAAAGAGTCATTTTAAAGAATGCTATAATAATGAGTTCAAATGGTAAAGGAACTGGGAGAGATATTACTTCCCTCTGCAATGAAGCTATACAGCTCTGAGGTAGCACAATTTTAGCTCTTTTTGTTTGGTGTGGTTAACTAGGATGTGGTATTGAGTGTGCCTGGGTTTAAATTGTAGTTCTGCGATTTATAATAGAAGTCACCCAAAGAAAAATATTTCAACATGAGAAAAGGGAACCCTTGAACACTGTTGGGTGAAAATGTAAATTAGTAAAGCCATTATGGAAAACAATACAGATGTTCCTCAAAACATTGAAAATGAGTCACCACATGGTCCAGCTATACCCCGTCATGTATATAACCAAAGGAAATGAAATGGGTATGGAGAAGACACCTGCATTCCTGGGCTTTTTGCAGCATTTTTTATAGTAGCCAAGAAATATTAACAACCTACGTGTCCATCAGCTGATGAGTGAATAAGGAAAATGTGGTACAGATACACCACAGAATACAATTCATTCACAAAAAAGAGTGAAATCCTGTGATTTTGACAGCCCGGATAGAACAGGAGATCATCATGTTAAGTGAAATAAGCCAGACCTAGAAAGACGAGTACAGCATCATCTTTCTCCTGGGTGCATCTCACAGCATCTGAGATTAGGATGTTGGCCACCAGAATATTAGCACCAGGGGTGGGAGTCACAAATGAGAGACTGGATCAGTGAGTACTAAGTTACAGTTAGGTGGCGATAAGAAATTCTCGGTGCTAGTGCACACTGTGCCTTTTAATAAGCTAGAAGAAAGGAGTTTGAATGTGTTTGTCATAAATGATAAATGTTTGAGGAGATGGATAAGGTTAACCTGATTTGAACATCACACAGTGTACAAATGTATTAAAATATCTCATGGAACTCCGTAAATATGAACAAATTTTATGGTTTTATGAATCAGTTAAAATGAATTTAAATAAAATATTCACAAATTCAAGAAAGAGCTACTTAAATCCTCAAACCTCAGTTTCTTCATTTGCATAATTATGTCCTCTTCTTGGGGACTCTGTGGGAATGCCTGGTGAGTGGCAGGAGAGAGGGTGACTTGCCCAAGCCTGGCCTCACTGTGAGAGGACCCCAAGACTCTGGTGGCCAGAAGCCTGCCTGAGGTTGCAAAAATGAACAGGGTTGGGCACCTCCCAGTTCCTGGTTTTAGTAAATGATAATTTGCGTTTGAATCTTCCAGGGTACGGAATTACAAAGTAGATTCTCATCAGGGGAAAAAGGATCTCTTCCATTTCACAAATCAAATCGTCATTCTTCTAGTTTTGAAGTACAGTTGATTTTCCAAGTTTAACACAGTGATGGAAAATTGAGTAAAACATCAGAGCCACGGTGGACTGTAGGGACCAACGTGCCACCCAGAGGCCCTGATTTGGTTTCTCCAGCAGCCCAGGATCCTGTCACACCAGGTGCAGTAGACAAGGGTGAGGAAGCCAAACTTCTAAAGGACCCCGAGTGCACCGAGAGAGCACTGTCGGAAATGGGAGCTGGTGGAAATAACCCCCAGCTCTGGGTCCCAGGAAACTGCCACCAGAGGCCCCTCACCCTAGGGACCACCCGCCCCGGAAGGGTCAGACTGAACTAGCACCAAATGAGATCTAAGAAGGTTTTCTTAGAGTCATGTTGCATTATTGCTTCTAAGTTGAGCACTAAAACTCCACCGGGCCCAATTGAATCATAAGGAGAAAGGGTGACGTGAAAGCATCTGCAGGGTCATCTAGCCCGCCGACTGCAGCTGGGGTCCAACAAACTTGTACTGCGCTTCCTGGGAGTGTCGTGTTCCTCTAGGGACAGGAGGTCACCAGGCAGCCCCTGCTCTCCAGTGGCCCCGTCTCATGGGAAAAACAGATGTGAACAGAGAAGCTAACAGAGCTGTCTAAGAGACACATTCTGGCTGAAGGAGTGAGGACAGCAGAGAGCCAGGCCTGGGAGGACGAGTAGGACTTGACCACAGGGGAACAAGAAGGAGCAGCGCTGGGAAGAAAGGAAGGGTGACCCCCAGAGACCTTCAAGGGCTACCGCACTCGAGAGTGTGAGAAGGTAGGAGTGTGCCTGGCTGCAGGGTCGACCTCAAATCAGAGGCAGGAGGCTAGACAGGGGCCGATGGACTGTTCTAAGGGACTATGTCTTATTTGCTTCTTTTACAAACCCCCCGCTAATGTCCAGTCCCTATAAAACCTTTGATGAATGGATGATGAATGGATGATGCCGCAGGACACGAGTCGGGTGCCTGGCAGAAGGGAAGGGAGCAGAGATGGAAGGCAGCTCTGAATGGAGCCTCCCCGGCACAGGGGAGAAGGCACCTCCTGGGCAGCAGGGCTTGCTGAGGAATGAGTGCTTCACAGTCAGGCAAGCCAGGGCAGATCCCACCCTGCCAGGATCCCCTATGTGGTCCTGGGCCAGGGGTGGAAGCCCTCAGAGCTCTGTTCCTCTCTCTGTAGTACAAGGGTAGCCATGCCAACTGCATCAGACAGACTCCTTTGATTACAAGAGTCAGAAAACCCAACTCCAAAGGACTTAGGCAAAATGGGGACATATTGGCTCGCATAACCAAAGTGCCTGGGTGTGGATTGGTCCAGGAGCACCAGGGAGTTTGCTACAATCCAGTTTTTCTCCATCTCTTACCCCTCCTTTCTGGGGGATGGCTTTGCTCTCAGAAGCAGCATGTGGGCTAGTGAGGGACTCAGTCTCCATCCCACATGGGACCTCATGTCACATACCAAGCAGCAAGGTGGGCTGATGGATGGATGCTTTGCAGTAAGTCAAGCCTGTTACCCAGGGGTCACTGTGTTTCACTCCCTGGAGCAAAGGGGGATCCTCTTCCAGGTCTTCAGGGCTTCACTCTCCTGGGCAGATGCTGTGATCCCTTTTGTGATGGTTAATTTTATGTCAACTTGACTGGGCAAAGGGCTGCCCGGATAGCTGGTGAAGTTCTTCCTTGGTATATGGGCGATGGAATCTCAGGAAATAATTTGCATTTGAATCACTTAGTAAAGAAAAGCATGCTCTCTAAAGTGGGTGGGCTTCATCCCCTCCATTGAGGGTCCAGGTAGAATAAGAAAGTGAGGAAGGATAAACTCTCCCCTGGAGCTGGAGCACCCATCTTCTCTGCCCTTGGACGTCAGGCCTCCTGGTTCTCAGGCCATCCAACCAGCTTGCAGATGGCCTATGGTGACCCATCCTGTGTATCTCTGTAAAGCCTTTGGTTCTCCTCCTCTGGAGACTCCAATCTACTTATGACCCTTTCAAGGGCATGTCATTAGTACAGCTCTGAAGTCCCCATTCTTGAAGGTTCTTTGCTTATGTCCTTGTGGGTGGCAATTTTCCTCTCCACTTGTGGCTCCTCTAGGTCTCTTCTCCCTCTTCTGAGTTCTGTGAGACCCTTTTGCCCTTGATAACTCAAGATAACTGTTGGATACATAAAAATACAAGAAAAATTAGCCCAGATTAGTGAAGCTGTTACATTGATAATCTGATTATACCCCATTCTAATTTATTCATTAAAAAATTAAGAAACTTACATCTGGAAACCCTTTGTTTGCCCCATCTCCCATGGCCATTTATATTTGGTAGATAATAAAATTATACAAACAACAGCTAAAAAAGGTAATTGTTGGAGGCATGTCTTAGGGATGTGTTACTTTTGTTAGTTATTTTATTAAGCTGATGGTATATTATGAAACAATGCTCTACTCCCCTTCCTTCCTAAAATACAATTCTTGGAATAGCAAAACATTATTTTTGAATGTTGGATGAGTCCTATTTTCCATAGCACAAAAAACTACCATTAGTTTCAGGCTTCCTTCCCCTTCCCAGATTCAAACCTTGTAGGAAAGAAAGCTACTCCCTTTCTTGCAGTGGGAACACAGGTCTTGGGCCTCATTTTCCTTGCTCTGAATCTGGTCCTGGGCTCACTGGTGGTCCAGTCCCTGGGCCAGGGGACGTGCTGCATTGGATTGGCTTTTGCTTTGATGGCTTCTCTACTGGGAGCAGCAGGGAGGTCACCTTGCTGAATGACATAGACCCTGATGATGGAATAGTGGTTTTCCTACCAGCAGCTCAGAAGGCCATTACTGAAGAAGTGAAAGGCTGGAGGACACACCAGCTGAGGTCCAGTGCACGTTACTGACCAGGATGACTTAAGATGACACACACAAAGGGCCAACATGGTATGCACCCAATAAAAAAACCCAAAGTCTTTTTCACCAATGCAGAGGCTGCTGTGATCCAACAGCCAAGATATGCACTACGTCCTGTCTCGGGCAGTTCACTATGTTGGAAAAGCATGGATTCTGGAGGGGCCTGTTTGAATTCTGGTCCCCCATTTTTCCCTGCTGGCTGTGTGTCTAGGTCAAGACACATGCCCTCTCTGTGATACATGTTACCTATCACACGCCTTGTGGGAATTCCACAAGGTAATACATGTCCGGAGTCTAGGACAGGACAGTGTCATGGGCAGGGCTGAGCCCTTGTGGACTACTCAGAGAAGGTCCATGGTCAATTACACAGCAAAAGACTCTGATGGCTGCCCACGGCAGTCAGTCATGCAGAAGGGAAGGACTCCAGGCACAAAGAAACCCTCCCCCTCCCTCATGCACATATACCAACACACCCAGAGCCTAGTACGAGCAACATGGAGGCCATCTGCAGGCTTCAGGCCAATGTGTGAGAGCTGGGGGCATCCATGGCTCAGCCAGTTGTGGTCAGAGACCAACAAGGTCCAGCTGGAGACACAGAATTCAGAGTCCAGGAGTCTGTCCCAGGCCTGAGAGTATCTGGGCACCAAGTCTTTTGAGGAGTGACTGAGGATCATTGTTGTGCGGCCAAGTAGTCACCAATAAGTCCTCAGGGAGAAAAAAAAAAAAGGCCAATTTAAAGCATTTGTCCCCGACACCACCGACTTCATGCTGCCAAGATTAGGTGGTTAAACATAAAGTTGGGAAAGAGAGGTGACACTGGATCTTAGGAGCCCATGTGAGCAGGCTCCAGCACACGCTGCCTGACCCGCCTTGGGGATTGCTGCTCTGCCAGGTTCCTGCAGCACCATCCTGGCTACTCTCACCCTCAAAGCTATCCCCTGGGCTCACAGTGACGAGCAGTTCTCCAGGAACCTGTGCCATTTCTTACCTCTTCTCAATCACCTTTTCCTCCTTCTGACCTTGAATGATCCCCCCACAGCAGGGACACTGTGTAAGGCAGAAGAGGCTGTGGACTGCACACCTCCAGGGGGTCCATCTGCAGGTGGGAGGTGGACAGCGCACAGTCCCTGCAATTCACCTGTGGCAGCTCTGAGCCCCAGGCCTTCCCGCTCCACGCGTGTCCCTCCAGGCTGGCTCGCTGCTGATCTTCTATACCCCTACAGCATCCTGAAGTTTTCCATATGCCCAGTTTCCCTAAGGTAAGGAGGACTCTTCCCTGATACATTGACAGTTCTCTTGTAGTACTCTCTGCACTTGTGCGCTGTGCGTCCATTAGGAGGAGGAACCCAAGGTGACTCACTTGTACATCCCTGGCAGCCACTGGGTCATGTGATGAGTCTGGGAGCTCTGCCCAGGGGATGTTAGGTTGGGGCAGAGAAAGTCCAGGGAGGCAGAGCCGTATTTGATCCCCAGAAGACACTGCGAGCAAAGCCGTAATGAGTCTGTTCTGAGGGGCGGCAGTGCCCTGAGAACACGAGGCTGACAAGTCCGAATCACAGTGCTTCAACCCCAAAAGCTCTTCACGCCGTGGACAGGCTGTCTTGAGAGGTGGTGAGCGCGGATTGATGAGGAATTCTTTGTCCTAATGTAAGAGCTGAGACTACTGTTCCAAACGCTTTCTGCAGCAGTTAGGTGACTTTGTGGTGGCTGCTGCACTCACACCTGCCATTTCTACCTGATTTCCAGCTGGGAAAGTCGGACAGGGCAGCAGATAGGCAGGAGGTAGAACCCCTTGGTGGGAACCCCCTGTTGGTGAGTCATGGTCAGAAATAAACAAGAGCCAGCTGTCTGGGCAAAGTGACATGCAGCGTGCAGCGTTTCACGCCTCTAGGCCTTTGTTCCTACCTCTTCTTCCTGGGACGCCCGTGCCCTTGTATGACCAACGGTGGCCATTGGCGTACTTGAGCTGCTGTGCTCGGCTTACCTGGTCACCCTCAGGAGGCCTGGCTGTGGACACCTCAACCGTGGGATCAGAAACACCTCAACAAAATTAATCAAAGTTAGTTTGTTTGTTCCAAAGATACACAGGTTTGGGGGTTCCCTGAGGGCAGGGGCTGCCTTACTCTCCTCTGCGTCCTAGAGCCCGGTTTGGTTCCTGGGATCTAAAGGTGCTCCAGGAGCGCAGAAGAGCTGCCATGCGCCTGAGTGACTATGTCCACATACCTGAGGCCTGGGGATTTCCTTTGGACAAGTGGATAAGTGTTCTAAGTGGATGAAAGGGCAAAGGGGTAGAGATGGGCATGATCAAAAGCCAGGCTTTGTGAAGCCCGTTGGCACAAGATGAGGGCGCCTGAAAATTTGTGAAGAAAAAACACCATCCAAAGGGGTGAGCGACGGACAGCGCTGTTTCCACCCTGGCCCCTGCCCAGAGCTGGCTGTCCAGACCAGGGTAGACAGGTGGCCCGAGCTGGGTCAGAGGATGTTCTCTCTTTGAAATCCGAAAGTTCATACCTTTGGGTTCTCAGCAGCAGCACCTGGTCATGCAGTCCCTGGGACGGTCACCCACTCCTGGTGGCCAGGGCTGCAGTCTTCCCAAAGAACTGTCCTCAGCCTTTCCCTGTAGGCCAGTCAAACCCTCCTCCCAGTTGTGACTATCCAAAAATACCTAGGATTTTGAAAAGCCCACAGGGAGCAAAATCATACCATTGAAGGCCATTAGTCATGACCCAAAGAATCATGACACTGTTCTAAATTCTCCACAGACTTCATGACTGATCCAAAGCGATCCATCCCTTCCCTTTCCCCACCCTGGCAAAAAAACACTACCTTCCCCGAACGAAGAGTTCTGTCCCTGAGAATTTCACACGAAGGCAGAATTTCTTGCCAAGAAATGTTAAACCTCCTAGAAACACAGAGCTCGATTTTATGAATGGGCTACGAGAGGGTTTGTGAATGTATTTATGATAATTAAGTAAAACAATTTAAATTCAAGCAAAACACTCATATTGTATTATAAGAAGCAAGGTTATCAATGCCATTTACTGGACCATTCTTAGTAGTGGCTGCTCTGCTCTTTATTTTCCATTTCACTACCCTCCCCCAGCACCAGCGGCTCAATATGGTGGTTAAGAGTGTAGAGAGGAGATGGGAGTCACAGGTAAAGACCTGTTGCCAGTATTTCCTACCTGTGTGAGCAGTTCAGTTATTTAACTTTTATTCCTCAACTTTAATGGTATTTGAAATAATACCTATTTTAAAAACCTGTTGGAGGATTCCATTACTAAAAATTTTTCACATATATAGTTCAATGTTCAACATCAAATAATGATCCAGCTATTTTATTAGTTTCTTTCTTTTTGAAACAAGATAAATTGTAATCTCTTACCCCTGGTGTGTTGGAGTATTTTAATATGAATTATAAAAATCAATTGTTTATCTTTTTGTACCTTTACTCTGTGCTCAAATTTTTATTACTTTATGACTTCAGCTAATCAATTCTTTTTCTCTAATCCCATGATAACGTCAAGCTCATTGTGAGAAGAAAATCCTGGGTCAGGAAATCTCTCTAAGTGACTTGTGCCCAAATCCATCATTTCTGCTAAAAATTTCACTGTCAATCTTATGGTTTGGGGACTGTAATGTGTATGTTCTCTAGTTGCTGCTTTAAATAAGTTTTCCTTTTCCTTTGAGTTTTCAGCAAAGTTACTTTGATATCCCCCCTGTGTGTGCACGCGTGTGCAATGATCAGTGTGTGATTGTGTATGGTTCAGTGTGTGGCACACACAAGTGTTGATGGATCCACTTAGGGATTTACAAGGATTCTGGGCCCTGTGTATTGATGTCTTTCATCAGTTACGTAAAAATTTTAACCCTCATCTCAAATATTTGTCCTTTTTCCCTACTCCTCACCTTCTGAGACTACAATTAATTTTTTACATAATTCATTTCTACAGTGAGACCCAAAAGCTCCAAGCCAACATGTTATGTCCTAGGAAATGCCAGACAAATGCTGTGAATGGGCAGAGCTGCGGCCCAGGTCTGGCATGCCCTGGTTACTTTATGGTTCCCTCAGACAAATTTATTTGAACTTTTATTCACATTCTTGTTCCTTCTCATACTTTTTCTCAGTAGGGGATTAGGTCTTGAAAAAGTGACTAGCAGATTCGGCTAGTAACTTTTCAGTTAAAAAAAAATTGCTGTGTATATTCAAAGCTCATTTGAAGCCTTTACCCCACACTCAAGGTGAAAGCCCCAACTCTCCTCTGCTATCGGCCACGCAGACCCTGCGAATGCGCCCGATCCACGGGACCTGATAACTGCTGTGTGGAGCCCAGGGAGGAGGCCAGGGACCCCTTGAACTTCACCCTTTGGATCGCCTCTAAAACTCTTGGAAAACTCCTGCTCTGCCACTGCCTTTGATTTCCCTTTACCCATTCAACCCAAACTCTTCTTTAGTTAATTTTACCAAAAGGATAAGTTTATGACTTTCTTGACCATCATTGAAGATTCTAATGTTTGAAAAAATACCCTATGAGAGAATTCCCAGTGTGAGATATGCAAAGTGGGGAGAAGATCACTTATATATTCTACCTGCGTTTGTTATTGGGAAAGATGAGATTTCCACATACATTATCTCAACTCATCTTAACTCAGAAGTGGAGAAGGTCAATGAGCCCCATCTTGCAGGCCAGCCAACGTACACTCAGAGGATGCAAATCACTCCCCACCGCGACAGAGTCAGGAACTCAACGTGATGGAAGACTCTCCCGGCCTGCATTTTCCAGAAAAGAGAGCCTGAGGAAAAGCCTAGCACAGCACTGCTTTTTTTTTATTTGCGCAGTTCCAGGGAAGCAAGACGGACGGGGAAAGGGAAGTGAGGCAGGAGAGGAGAGAAATAAAATTCACGTCAGTGGATGGTGGCTTGGCCATTGCTCCTCACATAGTGACACAGCTTCAGAGAAGCCATAGGAAGGTTAGGGACCACGGCAGGGAGGGGAGAAGAGTTTCTTCCTTAGCTCCTTGTTTGTTAGTCAGCTTTCACAGGCTGTGGACACCCTTGCAGGCATCCTTTGTCAGTCTTTGGAGACGCTAGTTCCAAAACGCCTATGGGGTCATTCCCTCAGGAAGCCAATGGGCGCACAGCAGCAACCTCCACCTGCCTTCCTGGACCCGCAGGACGGCCTGGCCAGGGGAAGCAGAACCAGGGGCATCTTGCCTCCCAGGGAGAAAGGCACAGGCCAGGATGGGAGAGACACGTCGGGCAAGATACTCTCGGCACAAGCCATCCAGGGGTCCAGGTCAGCCAAGCAGCCAGCAGGGCCAGGTGACAGAAAGAGCACCAGTCTGAGAGTGGACCAGTCCCCAAGACGGCAAGAGGACACTTGGCTCTGTTTTTAATAAAACCAGAACCTGCTTTCTAAAGGTATAGAGTTTTATGGATTGCAGAGATTTCCTTGAATATTTTTTGGTAACAACAGGAAGGTACAGCTGAGCGTGGCCAGGGAGGCACCTGAACTGATCCAGGACAGGCTCAAACACCAGATTTTTAATCATAACACAAAAATTTCCCCCCATCCCCAGAAATACATTTTCCAGGATCCCCATGTGGAGGGAACATGTTCCATTTCTTTCTGACGCTTTCCCTTTCTGGAAGTGAGAAGAGGAAACCCAGGAGATGGATGAGGCCTGAGCCTAGGATGGACCCTCACTATGTGGGGACAGGTGCAGGTGCACACTTAGAAGCAAATGCAAGTTCACCTTCAAGTGAGTGTGTTCCATATATTGATGTGAGGACGCAGGCTTGTACCTAAAGGAACTCGTGCACAGAACAGCTCTGCTGTGAGTGTATGGGCACAGGTTTTTGCACAGATGTATCTGATTTACACGGTTGTGTGTGCTGCTTAGCTACGTACCGCCTGCTCTGCCGCTTCTCTCCCTCCTGCTACCCTGGATGGAACTTTGCACTCCTTATTCAGAAACGCTTCATGCTACTGGGTGCAAAACAGAGGGAGTGTCTTTCAATTCTAGGTCCCTTGGGATTGAACCCAGGGACTCTTAACCACCAAGCCAGGATTTTCTTCTCACAATGTGTTTGAAGCTATTGTGGGATTAGAGATAAAGAATAGATTAGCTGAAGTCATAAAATAATAACTTTGAGCATAGGGTAAAGGTACAAAAAGATAAACAGTTGTTTCTTATAATTCATATCAAAACACTCAAACACACCAGCCCTTTTATGTATTTTATTAGAGCAGAGTCTCACTGAGTTGCTTAGGGCCTCCCTAAATTGCTAAGGCTGGGTTTAAACTAGAGATCCTCCTGCCTCAGCCTCCCTGTCACTGGGATTATAGGTATGTATCACCGTGCCCCAATGAACTTCATTATTCTTAACTTCATTATTAGCTTTGTCCTAAGGGAATGAGGAGGAATCGAAGCCCATATCTAAAGCAAATGTTCAACAAAGTGGTTTTGCTGGGTCCTGACTTTCATGTGAGTGAGCAGGGCCAGCCGAGCCTTCCTCTCCCTCTGGAGGATGAACACTTGCAGAGGACACAGAGCTCCTGCCAGCTTCACGAATTGTGTGACCAGAGCTAGGATTGTCCCAGCACCTGCTCCAATTCACTTGGGTTCTGTCTGCCTGGTTTCCATGTCCCAGCTGCTCTTGGTCTGTCCTGTTCCCTGTCACTTGGTTCAATGCAAATCATGTGGAGACAAGTTGACACAGTCAGACAATGGAAAGCAAATCCTCAACAGCCAGCCCGGTGTCCAGAGTGCGTGGTTCAGTGACTCAGCTGGCAACTGCTCTCTCTCCCAAATGGCACCTACCAGGGAGGGAGGGGCAGAGGCAGGCTCGAGGGTAAAGATGCACTGCCACGTGTGGGCTTCAGAGGCCTCATCCCATGGGCAAGACTGGAGCGTGCGTGGCCCCAGCAGCGTCACCAGTGGAGGAAGGGACTGTCCTGCCACCCTCACACCATCATCCCAGACCTCTTCTCACCTTGTAGAGATGAAACCTGGCGCCCATTAAGCATCTCCTGTCCCCCTTCCTCCCGCCCTTGGCAGCCACTGTTCCTCTTTCTGTCCCTGAGTTCTCCTCCTCCAGGTACGGCACCTCTGTGGACGCGACCGCATTTATCTTTTGTGACCGTCTTGTTTCTCTCAGCACAATGTCCTCAAGTTTCAGCCGTGTGGTAGCATATCCTAGAATTTCTTTCCTTTTAAACAAACAGTCGTATTCCTTTGTGTGCATATACTACCATTTTTATCCATTCAGTTAATAGATGGCGAGCTTCCTCCACCTTTTGGCAATTGTAGAAATGCTGCCGTGAACACGGCTGTTCAAGCATCTCCTGGGGATCCTGCTGCAATTCTTTCATGTATGTACCCAGAAGTAGAACCAACCGATGGTCTGGAAGTGCACAATTCTAGATTTAAGTTTTGAGAAGCTGCTTTCCATGGTAACTGCACTGGGTACGCGCTGGCCAGCAGGCACCGGGCTCCTGATCTCTCCACGTCCTCACCCACACTTCACCTAAGTTTACTTAGGTAGTGGCCATTCTGGTGAGTGTGAGGTACTGGCCTGGGTTTGTAAACGTGGAGAGAAAGCCTGTGGGGTCGGGGTGGAGGGGCCCGAGCAGGTTGACTGAGGCTCCCTCACCCAGGTCCACCATGAAGGGGCCTCCGCCATGACCAAAGGTGGGGATGCAGAGTGAACCCAGAATTGCTCCTCAGATACAGGGCCCGGGCCATAGGAGGAGAAGGGGAGAGAATAATGGATTAATTTGCACTCTGCATTCAGTACGAAATCTGCACTGGGATGGTAAGGGTCTGTCCTTCTGACTCTCAGGTCTCTTCTTCTTGGAGATTCTTGGACTCCCCACATTACTGGAACCACAGTCTGGATTACACCAGGGTCAGGTGCCTTTTCACAGCCTCCTGTGACTCAGAAACCTTCCTGTTCTTTTGCAGCCACTTACGTGTGACACCTCCCAAAGTGCAGGTGTGGCTGGTGAAACCTGGGAGAGTCTTGGCCTAGAGGAAGAAAGAAGTTTACCCAGGCCATGGAGTGCCCAGGGTCACACCCAGAAGCAGATGGTCAGCTCTTGTTGGTGGGTTGGAAGGAACCCAGGCCAGAGTGTCAGGAGACTCAGGACCAAGTCCAGCTGTGGAATCCAGGCAACCCCACCCCTGGCACCATTGCCCTCAAAGTCACTTCAGTAACAAACATCCTTGCAAGGTCTACTGCCTGTGTCCCAGACAGGCCCCTCTCTGTCCTACTTGTAGTCTCTCCACGTAAACATGCAACTAAAAGGCAGCGAGTACCATTGGAAGGCAGGAAGGAGAGCCACTGTCCCAGCCTAGAGATGGAGGTCAAGGGAGGTGGAGGATGAAGAACCAATCACAGTGTTGGCCGTAGTTTAGGGTCTCAAAGAATCATCATGGTTGTCATTGCTCTCGTTGACGCTGATGGTGACAATGGTAATGTTGTGATGCCCAGGCCAGTGCTGCCCTCTAAGTCTCTTCTTGGCAGCACATTGCGAGTGCACAGCTGCAGTGTGAAATGCACAGATGGAACACACAGGGCACATCTTGTCACGAGTTACCCCACGGCTCAGTGGACACACTCCATCAGAAGGGGCCCTACTACTCGCCCACTGCCGAGGACAGGTGGCATCTCACCTCCATGCCATCGCACCATGACTGGCTTTGATGTGCCCTTCATCTGCCTTTCCTGGGCCCAGGAGAAGCCTCCTGGTGTGGCAGGGAGGGTCCTGGCACAGTCTGTGCCCCGGGTGGGAGCTCCTGTTTGCCATGGCTCGTAGACAATCCCTGCGCACCTCTGGGTGTCCCGGGTGTGGGGAAGGCAGGAGCTTGGCCTAAACAGCCACCATTATGGGAGTAGTTTGCCTTTTTAAAAAACCTTACATTGGTTTGTTTAATCTTCTTGGAAGACTTTGCCAGGAGAGTTGTGGGAAGAACAGCTCCTTCTCTTCTGAGTTCCATCATGAAGCCTGTTCTCCTGGAGACTCAATTTTCTTAGCCATGAAATGGGACTCCTCTTCCCTCTGAAATTGTTTAGGTGGCTTGGATGAAGGGTGAGGCTGTCATGTTGCCACAGCTGGCGTTACCCGTGGTGGAATGGTGGGGGGGTGGGGGTGGGTGGTCACCACCCAGTTGAAAGCTGCCCCAAGGTGCTTTCTGGGTTCAGTCGACCTCTCTCTTCCAGAAGCCTTTCCAAGACACCTTTTGGCTTTGCATCCAACGGAACCATTTCACTTTTTAACTTCCAGGAAGCTAAAGATTTATTCTCACAAAACGACTATTGATGGAAACATGATCAGCCTCATTTGGAAACACCCTTTGCAGCAAGGCTGTCTGGTAGAAATATATTGTGAGTCATATATAGTCTTCAAAATTTCCTGGTAGCCTCGTTTTTAAAAAGTGAAAAGAAGCAGATGAAAATAATTTTACTCATATTTTTCCCATTCCAAATAGTAAAATTATTATCATTTCAATATGCAATCAGTAAAAAAACTCTCAGTGCGGTAGTTTACATCCTTCCCTTTGCATTAAGCCCGCAACGTGCCGTGTGTGTTTTACACTCGTGATGCTTCTCAACTGGAGGCTAAATTTCCATGGCACTTGATCTACACTAGGATCTCATAAAAGTTGCAGTTGAAAAATAGATTCATATACCTGAGACATGGCTCCAAACATACTTAAAAGTGTTTCGGTGACATTGAATTAATGGGGGAATATTTTTCTCCATTTCAGTTCTTAGATTTAAGGTTAAATTACTTAAAATGAAAGAAAATGAGACACTCGTTTCTCTCCTGTATCCAGCTCCAGGTCTCCACGGCCACAGGTGGCCCACAGCTCCCTACGTCAGCCCGGCCTTGGGGCCGGGAGCCACCCTTCAGGGGTCCTCAGCAATGACATCTTCAGTTTTTGAAGTTGGTTTTACATTTTTGGAAGAATGCAGGCACTCACCAGGAATGTCGCCATTTTGGGGGAGATATTGAAGACCAATAGAGAGCTTACGTTAGGAATGAGAACCAATTTCTCTGAGAAGGGTGGCGCCTGCCTGGGCATCATTTTTGTAGCCATTAAACCCATCTGGGTAAGCGAGTCCTGTGTGTTAGCTTTACAGTTGCTGCGTTACTCACTAGTCACACTCGACATGGATGGCACCAGTGTGCCCTGACTCAGGAATGTCAGCGTTACTGGTGAAAGCCAGGGCTGGAGACCCCTAAGACCTGCCAGGCAGCAGGAGGCAGGATCTCACTGGGGCTGCCAACTCCCACCAGGTCCGTGCCCTCTCAGGGGGAGGCTCCCAGCGCCTCTGCTGGCTGCTAGGCTGCAGGGAGTCGGGGCGGGGCCTTTGGCAGGACTGGAACTCTCTCTCCCCCCACAATCATAGCAGTCCAGGGTGCTCCAGGGTGCTCCAGGGTGCCTGGTTTTATACTCTGCTTCCCTAAATGACATAAAAGCAGCTTTGCTTTTTAACCTTCTAACCCATAATAATAGCCTCAGCAGGTACAACACTGAACTATACCAAGAACGATTTTTAGTCCTCAAATCCATGGAGTTCCCCTATTAGCTACTCGAACCCCAGGTGAGGCTTGTTGGTTGGTTTGCGATTGACTTTATGGTAGTGTGGGATTGTACAGGCACCAGGCGAACCCCAGCCCCACCACGCACGGAGTTGATCTCCCTCCCCCTCTCCCTTCTCTCTTCCCTTCCTTCTATTCATTTAACCGACTTGTCTAAAGCACCGGATCCATGCTGGACCCTGGGGTAGGTGCTGGAGCTCCTGAGACTAACGGGACGGGCGCCCTCCCTTCTCCAGGAGATGGAATCAGTTACGTGAACACATAAATTCAGTCAAGTCTATACACAACAGGAAGACCGTCTCTGTCCGTTTACATGTCTCTGCTCATTCCATCCACACCGTGCCTGGCCAGAGCTCAGGGCTTGAAGAGATCGGCTCTGAATTCAAATACTGATCTTCTCACACATTTGTGGGTCCTTGGACAAGTCACTTAACTCCTTTGGGCCTCAACCTCTGCGTCTGTGAAGTGAGGGTAATAATACCTACTTCAAGACTGTTTTGAAGGTTGAATGAGATGATCCAGGTGAAACTTAGTGGAGCACCTGGAACAGACCTGGTACTCCACCTGCAGCGTGATGCCAGTGAGTCTCCTTCTTACTTCAGCCCTCCATCGGGTTCCCGGGGGTCTTTACTGTCATGCACACTGAAGCCCAAGGGGGAAAAGGGTCTGGCTCTTCACTCCAGTGTTCTGGTGCCAGTGCCGAGTCTCAGCCCCTTGAAGAGTGAATGGGCCCTCACGCTGCCCTGGAGAGTGCTCTCCAGGAGCATGCAGCCTAGTGGGGAGCAGGGAAGACCCCCAGAGATGTGTGCTGGGGGACATCTGAGAAAACCAGTGAGGCCAGGGGAAAGAGGACCAAGAGGGTAAAAAGATAAAATAGTGTCTAAGGCCAAAAACTCGCCAGTAACTAGGTAACACAGTGACTGCAGATAACAGAAATCTATCATGGCTGGAGCACGTGCGTGCCAGTGTGCACATGTACGTGTGTGTGTGTGTGTGTGTGCACATACTTGTGCATGTGCACCTGTGCTTGTGCGCACACACGTGTGTGTTGGGGTAGTCGAGGACTGCAGGAGTGGGGGACGGTCAGTCACAAAGGGCTGAGTTGAGATATTGTGTTTATTTGTAAAACATTGAAGGGATTTCACTTGATCATACAGGAATTTTAGGTGGGTCAGAGCAGCTGCTGGGTGAGGTCAGGAAGAGGAAGACTGGAGGCCGGGAGAGCTGGAGGACGTTACTGCTAGGCAAACAGCGATGGTGGCGTGGTTCAGGGACGGGGCAGTGAAGATGGAGAGCTGGCAGAGTTGAAAGGACTCAGAGGGTGTGACTGAGATCAGACCATGACTTCTGATCCGTGGTCACTGGTCCAAATACCTGCAGAAGGACCAGTTCCCAGAGTGGACCCTGTCTGGGTGTGCTGCTTCTTTTGGCTGCTTTCCTGATGTCAGTGAAAGGGGTTGACCCTGGGGTGAAGCTCGCGGTGTGAACACACCCTTCGACTGAGTGACTGTGTTAATCAAGGTAATTAATGCTAAGTTGCTATGACAAATAACCTCCAGATTTCAGTGGTTTAACACGATTAAAATTTTTTCCTTTGATACAAAGCCCCATGTGGTTGGGCGGGTGACTTTGAGCCGAGCTCAGGTGACTCACTAACTTAGCTAGCTGCCTTTCAGTTAGCAGCTAGGGTGGCCCCTGGGCCTTGGAAATTCTCTGCTGTCTTCTGCATGCAGCCATGGGGTGACCAAAGGGAAAGGACACGGAAAACTGTGTTGGGCATTTGAGGGGTCCCGTCTGGACCTGGTGGATCACAGATGCCATGTTTCACTCTTCAGAACTAGTTGTGTGGCTCATGTTTGAAGATTTCAGAAGCTACAGTTTGATCGTGTGCCCAGGAAGAAGCTGGATGTGGTGAATCTCCAGCCAGAGTCTGTCGTGTGGGATAGAGCTAGGTAAACCAAAGGGGAGGTTCACACCACCGATATTCTTTTCCTCAACCAGAATGTTGTAGGTCTCTCTCTCCATCACCAATACCTGCATCGCCTAAGGAATGTGGACAGGAAGTTGCATGTGTATGGAAGGCTGCCTCCCCCGCTGGCTCTGAGCGACCCGGTAGGCGGTACAGAGAGTGACAGCGGGTGCCGCTGTGGGCAGCAGGGTGGAGCCGGGGGTCTTCAGTGTCAGCTGAATCCAGGTTCTCATGAGATACTAGGACTCCTGTTCCTTGTCCTGCCACTCTCTAAGCTGGTCCAGGCAAAAAAAATTGCTCATCGATTCCTAGTTTGTGAATGGGGCTCCAAAGCCCCAGCCTTTTCTGAAAATGAGGCCCACAGTACAAGAGAAGGGCGAGAGATGTGCACTTAGGGAGGTGCACGGAAGTCAGAGGCCCCTGCTGGCCAGCAGGACAGGTGACTCTGAAGTTGAGTCCTTCCCTCTCTTTCCCCCTCACCCACATGGTGAGCTCCCTGCGGGGCCGGGCTCCTATCTAAATCCATTCTCGAAAGGATTTGCTGTTTGAAAACTCTTTACTGGTTTAAGCTTCTCTTTTCTTGTTTCTGAGTTGAATTTGAGGAATTCCAAGATGCTCTGGACTCCAATGTTCATGCCCCTGTAGATGAATACTGAAAAGAAAAAGACTGAGGGAAATGGCAGAGAGTTCTTGCCTGGTTTTTACCGAGGAATACTGCAGAGATATTGTCGTTTCCAGAAAGACCTGGGATCCAATGTGTTGTTGAGCAAACCATGGTCTAGGAGTGCAGAGTCTGGCCCAAAGTGACTCACCTCATATGGCTGGGTCACTGCCACCGTACTACTGTGGCCCTCATCTGTCCTGGCAAGACCATGGGGGACACATGCTGATCACCCAGTTAAAGTGGACTCCTTCACTCCTCATGTGACAGCATCCGGGAGGCTGACTGCTGGTATATTTTCATCTAGAATCAGGGCTGTGGAAGGAACTAAGGAAACGGAGGGAATGTGAGTCTCTCTCTACCAAACATGCAGCAGGAGACACACTATCGAGGGCGGAAAGAAGTCACCCGGTTTTAGCCAGAGGGTAGAGTGGACACTGCCCATCCCTTCCCTCTTCCAGTAGAGCACACTGATTTTCTGGGAAAATGCACCCTTTCTCTGTGTGTCCCTATAGTTCCCTTAAGGTTGACCTATTCATTAGCCTCAGTCAAAAGCCAATCACCCTAATCAGGAGGATTGGTTTGAAGATGATCAAAGATATTTCTTTTTTTTTTTAATTGTTGGTCGTTCAAAACATTACATAGTTCTTAATACATCATATTTCACAAAAAAGACAAAAAAAAGAACCCCATCAAAGATATTTCTTAAGACTGACAGAAGAAAATGTTTCTTCTGGGGTTATTCAGAAAAGAATCTTGTAGAGGAGGGCACCAGATAAGAAAGTCAAAACCTGTGTCCCAGGGACTTATTTATGACCTGGTTCCTGCCATCCCTGAGCCTTGTGTGAACAATAGATCCCTCACTCCCCTCCTGGTTGAAGATGGATCAAGCAGGCAGGGAAAGGGTCTGTCTTTTGTAACTGCAAAGACAGAGGATCTGAGATGGCCTCAACTATTTGAGTAATGACAATCAGGTTGGGAATAACACTCCTCTGACCCTCTTTGAGGCACTCCACAGACATTGTTCCCTTCTCTCCTAACCACGCACCAGAGATGTCATCATCAGCATCATGCAGTTGCAGTTGCTGAGGTTCTGTTATAGTGAGTGCCTGGACCAAGTTCAAATTGCTTATTAGTAGTGGAAGCAGGGATTCAAGCCCAGTTCTGCCTACACCAAAAGCTTTGGGCTTTCACTCTATCACATGATCTCTCCTGAAAGAAAAGCCTGGATACACATGAGGACAAAGGAAAACCTGAGACCACAGTCTGTGTAGCTTTCCGAATCTCTCGAAGGATTCTCCATCAAGGACACAAACATCTGGGGAAGGGGCTATTGTTACAGGAAGGAAACAGCTAACAGAGGAGCAAGGAGCAGCCGTCTGAACAGGAGGAGGCAGCAGGAAGGCTGGTTTTGTGCCTAACTTGTTGTCGGGACTTTGGGGTGCAGCCGTAGAAGCGAAGTGGAAATAAAATGCTCCAAGGACGCAGCGAGTCCTGGCGACCCGAGGCTGTGGGTTTGGCTGAGTTCTGAGAGGGGGCTTGAAAGTGGAGGCCAGAGAGTCTCCAGGTCTCTGCCTCTTGTTCCCTCCGTCTCTGCTTGGCTGTCTTACCCCTGTCCTTCCTCTGTGGACGGGCTTCCTGTCTGCAGTTTCTGGGGTAGACCTGACTGTCCTTCCTGATGGGCAAGTTACGTGGACACCCCAACCTCCAGGGGCCGACTTCCCTAACAATTCCAGACTTCTCTGGAGAAGGTAAGGGGTGACGTGGTGGGTCAGCTGTACTCGGTCCTGGGTCCTTCCTGGGAAGGGGTGGGCAGGGAGCCACACCAGGCTGTGGAACAAGTGCTTGTGGGGCAGGGCTCCTGATGTGCTACCTAGAGCCCCATCAGGTTTGGGAAACATGTCACCTCAGCTGGTGACAGCTCCCTATGGCACCACCTTGCTATGGCCAGGCCTTCTATGAAGGGGAACTTTCTTACCCCAGATGGGGCATCTCCAAGATCCTCTCTCATCCCTTGGGACTGGTCTAGGCCTGCTTTGGGCTTTGGAATAGCAGCTCAATTTCTCCCTCTCCTCCACTGTATATCCTGCCCCTCTGTCCTACAGAATCACTCTTGGATACTGTCCTGCCTGGAAATTTCTACCATCAGTTTCATGGAGAAACTGACTGACCCGTGGCAATTGGTTCCAAGAATTGTCTGAGATCAAAGATACTGAGTTGAGATTCTGGGAATGGATAAACACTGCTTGTCTGGCCATGAGGACTCCATTCCTGGTGGGAGGTGGAGCCCAGATGCCCCAGTTCTGTGTACCGGAGCAGTCTGGTGGTGAGCCGGATGGTTATAAGCAGAAGGTATTCATTAGCTGGTGCAGGATAGCAGGCATTTGTAAACATGGGATAAGGACTAAATATAAGGACAGTGGGTTGAAGTGGCTATTATGAAGCTCAACTGAGACTCAGGAGAATGAAAATGAAAAGGCCAGAGTGATTAATTGGCAAGTATGAATTTAGCATGGAATTCAGGCACCCCCGGCTAGCACCTAGAGAGGCTTCCATCCCCTGCAGCAGGAGAGTAGAGAAGGCCGAGGACTTAATTGTCAGAATTCTTGACCTCCAGAGGAGGCCACACTCCCACTCAGGGAGGTCAGCTATGCCGGGGCCAAGGCTTGGCTGGGAAACAGCTGGGTTAAATGCCACCGAATCTTGAGTCTCCAGACTCCCCTGGCCCCTGAGCCACTCTGCCTATTAAGAGCTGGCATTCCTCTGCTTGAACATAAAACAGCAGGGCCTTGACCCTGCAGGGGAACATGAGCACCCCTCAGGACCCCTGCTCCCTGGAGGCTTCTGTCTATGCAGGGTCAGAAGGGCAAGCGATCTGCCCAGAGCAATTCGGCAGTGCTGCCAAGTTTCAGATCCAGGGATGTCTGCCTTCAAAGCTATTTGCATCCTGCTGTGTTTCCTATTTAACACAGATTTTTATAATTGATCTGTTGGCAAAGTGTCTAAATTAGCAGGCAGAGAAAAATCAGGCTTATAGACGGCAATTTCAGCACACAGCTGGAAACAGTTGGAATACTGAGTACAGAAGATGATGCTAGGTGTCATCCATCCATCCATCCATCCATCCATCCATCCATCCATCCATCCATCCATTCATCCATTCTTTGACTTGTTCATTTAACAAACTTGTATCAAGCTCTTAATCTGTCAGTCCTGGGCTAGGAGAGGTGCTGGGAATAGAGCAAGGAATACCACTTAGTCCTGGGGGACAAAATGACATGAAAACAAGTAAGTGAAATAAATCATTTTAGGGTGACAAGCAACAGTTACAGCTTCCACTTCAAACCCATGAGAGTACCTGAGCATCATTTCTAAAGACAAAGCACGTGAATGCTACTGTGCTCCCAGGGTCAGGCACATGCTAGCAGAAATGGCAGACAATAGACAGTACCCAGGATAATGCTGTCATCTTCTTGGGGTGAGCTCAAATATGTGTGCAGACCCAAGGACCCTGAGACTGAGGTGGCACCCCGTGTTTTGCTTGTGGAGGCAGGGGCGGATATGGCCTCCTGACAGCCTCTAGTCCAAGCAGCCCATGTTGACTCTTGGACTGAGACTTGAGCTAAACTGTTGTACTGGGTGCTAGGAAACATGGGGGATGTGACACATGGGGATGTCGTCGACATTTCTGTTTCTTTTTCAGACATTGACACCTGCCCATCTACACAGCAGGCACATGCCAGAGCCTCTAGTGGTGAGAAGTACCTGCATCAAGGGCCAACACCCTGGATTTCAGGTTCTGCAGGATGAGGGAGAAGAGGATTATAGGTAGAGAAGGAAGATGGAGAGAGACATCTAAGAATCCACTGACAGATGAGTAGGGAAGGCACCGTCTTCCATTCAGAACCCTCGGCCCTGAGTTCCCAGAGGTGTTGGGATCCAGTCATGAACAAGTCACCGAGTCCCTGCACTGGTCATGCCTCCCACAGCCCAGGTACTTCACAGAATGCCCCTAGTGCATTCTGTGCCTGAATGGTCACCTGCTGCCCTTTGTCCTGCTTAAAGGCCCTCTTCTATCTGGCTTCCTCCAACTTACAGGGCAGCAAGCCTCTCTGCTCTGGGAGTTGTTTACTCCTGGGAAGAAGCTGTGTGTGGACCAAGGTGGAGCCTCACCCAGGGCTGAGCAGAAACTCCCAGCACAGAGCCTGGGGTTGGCCAGACTCGCCTCTGGCCACGTGGAAGTCATGGCGGCTAGAAGGAATGAATGGGCGGCACTCTCACGATGTTTCTGCTCCAGGAAATCATGGCTCACCTGCAGCAGGGTTTCAGGAGAATGGCAGATGAGATTAGTGGGTGAGATCTGTGGTTCTCACCAGAGATGTTTACCAAAGAGACTGGGGGAGTTTTTTTAGAAGATTGGCCCCACCTCAAATGCAGGACTAGGACTCCCTGAGTATATAATCCTCCAGGTAGGTAGCTCTACTGACCAGGTAGATGCTCTGTATTAGGAATCAATCCCTCTTGAGTTCCTTCTATTTGGGGCATTTAATGAATTATATTTTGCTCCGTTGATTTCATCATAAAAAAATACAAGGAAGCAGTGGATCCCCTAAGAATGGTTCCTGGTCCTGAGGGGCTTCCCAAATTTGCCTCAGCAGGTGAAGATCCGCGAGATATTTTAGACTGACTACTGTCCTTCTGTGATTTTCACTTGGTAGAGCTGACTCCCAGCTGCTCAGAAGCTTCTCCAGATCAGGCACTTCTTCCTCATGACCACTTCTCCTGAGGCCTAGTGAGCAACGACATTCCTAGTTCATGGTCAATGGGCCGCCATTTTGTTTGCTTCTTTGCCCACACTGAAATGCAGCTGAATTCAGTTGCTGGCACTCATCTACCCAAAGTTCCCATCTGGGTCTTTAAAAATAGAACTGAGTGTGAACCAATATTGCAATAAACTAACTACCCAGGGCTCTGGAAAGGTTTTCAACCCAGAAGCTCCAGGCAAATGTGACAATCTTATTACCCACTGAAGAGGACATGCCATTTCCAGGGGCCTTCAAACATCACTGGGCAGTGGGGTGTAAGCAAAGGGAAGTGGGGGGCATTCTCTGAATGCTGTTCTGGGGCTTTTCTCCTTTAGCCCTGAGCAGAGGTCCTGATGCCTCCCCACACATAGGTGAAGACACTGAAGCTCAGGACAGCCACGTCGGCTCTTCTTACCAAGTCTTTCTGAGTGTGTCCACCTCTGAAATCCTGCCCAGGGAACCTGACTTTGTTATCTCCCTGACATCAAACCCATCCTCGGGAGGAAAGGAAACTTATCCAGCCTCTCCTCCCATCAGCTCTGCCCATCTCCTTCCTGCATCCAGGAAGGAGGGAGTGATGGTCACCCATGCAGCTACAGTTCTTCCTCCTCATTCCCACTTCCCTTTGACCTCCTCCCTCTTTGATGGAGCTGGTGGGGAAGTGAATTCAGCAGCCATCCCAGGCTCCATCTCCCTTCAACCTACCCAGGTGGTGGACTGAAGCTTCAGGTTCTGGGAGGAGCAGGAGGCCCACTTGGCCTCAGATAGCCCATCTGTGCAGTCACTGTCGTATTCTGCACTGGCGATGAGTGACGAGGGTTCAACTTATTCATTAAATGGGATTTTTCCTCCTATCTGCTATTAGGCTTTGTGTCTCCGTGTCCATTGGAAATCAGGGAGATTGACAGACTAGATCCAGGCAGTGCTGCGTGTGTGGCCTTGTGCCACCAGAACAGCACTCAGTTTTAGCCTTAACAGCCATGCCAAGGAAGCACAGGTTGAGAGAAAAAGGCAGGGAAAATAGCAGCAAGGATACCAACGGCACTCACTTGCAGTGACGGACCTGCTGACATGTCCACGTCCATCAAGTCTTGGGCCCAGCTCCACTCTGGGCACATCCAAGAGCTTCTCAACTGGCTAAACTGACTTTGTTCTGGTTGCAACCAAGAATGCAGGAGTCCTTATGGCACAAATTCACTGCTGAGTAGATCATAGTGATGATTGTTAGTATGACTTACAGGATGCTTAACAGAGCTGCCCCAAGGGAGATGCCGTGGAGATGACCTGGATGGGCCATGGCTTTTGGTAGAACCCAGATTATAACAGGAGACGAGAGCTGGGAGCCAGTCTGTGAGAACAGGGAGAGGGATCCCAAAAGACCTTGAGCTGGTGAATTTGGGTAAAATCTTAGGAAATGGTGTGGGCTGGGATGAAAGCAGGGGGACCCTGACTAAGTTGTCACTTTCCTGAGTTTCTGTGTCTCTTCTGATTCAGGAATGGTCATTCTTTCTCCATGAGTTTGACATAGGATAGTGCTCTTTGGTGGAACACCTATAGAGTATAAGCATTAAGAGATGGAATACTTAAATCAGTAAGACATCATGTCATCTCCAAGACCCAGCTGAGTTGTCACCCACACCTGCGTTCACCTGAAGTTCAGGCTGTGAATGGAGATCTGAGTGTTGCAGAAGCCCACAAAAGCAGCACTTTCTCACCGCCACACCAGCAGGTGGGGGTTGTCATTTTACAGAGGAGGCACTGAGATGTGAAGTCGTGCCCCTGAAGCCTCATAATCAGGGAGAGGCCTAGTGAGACATTGGGCCAGTGTCCTCTTGGTTCCCACTTCTGCCCCGTCCCTCTCGGGTGAATGCGCTGGGCTTCGGGCTGGTCCTACAGCATGTAATCAGTGCATGAATTCTCTCCCCTTCCTTCCTCTCTGGGCCAGTTTCCCCGGTTTATAAAACAACAGAGTTGGGCTGGTTGGCCTCTGACACTTTGGAACTCACAGGTATGACTTGGGAAACTGTTGCCAAACCACCTGCCACTCCATTCCTGGTCTTCATGAAGCCCACTAAGAAAGGGACCCTCTTCCAAAACAGGTGAGCTAAGGCCTGGTCCTCACTTCTTCCAGGAGGATTCTGAAGAGTCAGGAGTAGGGAACCATTTCTGCAGAGAGGGAGACCATGTCTGGGATTGCTGAGGTCCTGAGGTGTTGATTGAGAACAGTACACATCCCAAGAAAGAGCTAGAAGAAACCCCACACTGAATAGGAGCAGGCTGGTTCCATCATGGTGGACACTGGCCCAGCCCACCTCCAGGGCCAGCTCCCAGCAGCCGGCCACCCTGGTCATAGTCTGGAGTTTGCTCAAAGGCTGTGGTCCTCCCACACACCTAACTCTCTCTTCCTCTTGGACCCACCCTGCTCTTTCCTCCCTGGACAGCACCCTACATGCCCTCCTCTGTCTATCTGGCACCTCCTCACCTGCAGCATTTGCTGTTGAGGTGCAACTTGCCCTCATCTCGGTCATTGCCAAGTTCCCTGCAGCAGCAGTGAGCAGGGGCTAAGCTTCCCACCCGCGGCAGCTGATCTGTAGCTGCTCTGCCTGTGGCTTCCTCTAGCGGAAGCTGCTCACCACTGTCCAGGGCAGGGAGGAAATGGCAGAGATGTGGCAGCCCCTAGAGCAGTCCTCAGCCAGGGAGGGAGGCAGATGTGCAAGCAGTGCTTTGGCAGCCTCGTCCCTCTGGGGACAATGCCAAGATGCCTTCTGCACAATCACTGCCTGTGGCCCCTGGGTTCCATGCCTCCTGATGCTCCCCTGTGGGCTTGGATCCTCTCTGACCCACCTTCCTCAGTTACTGCTGCTTCCTGGTCAAGCCCCAGTAAGCCCCCTGGGCCCTGGGCACAGACCTGCTCATGTGTGGGGAGGTGGGTGCTGAGACACACTCCAGGCTCTGCCCACCTGGTGACCCCATCAGAGGGCCCATGGCCCCTGGGATCTTTGCTGTCCCAGCACAGAGCAAGGAGTTACAGCAGTGAGCTCGCGACTGGGTCTCCTCGGCAGGCCACGCTTTCCTGGAGGGCAGGAGCTGTGGTTTTCTTTAGACCTTTACTACAAAGCAGGTAGAAGGTTGCCCTTTCCTCTCTAGCTTCAACTTAATAACTGGCTCAGTGTCTCCCTTGGTACACCTGCCTGTGTTGGCCCTGAGTCTTCCTGTGAGTCTCTTGAGGCCCAGAGGTGGCCAGGCACCACCCAGGGATCCTGCTGAGGGCAGGTTCTGATAGAACCCTCGTTCCAGTCATGGTGTAGGAAGAGCACCCCTGCTTCTAACCAGCAGGCCTGTGTCAACTTCTGACATTTTATGAAGCTCTGATGTATCTCAGGTTTTGGTTTTTTGTTTTAATTTTTTATTTGCTTTAATTAATTATACATGACAATAGAATGCATTTATGCACTTTGATATATCATACATAGATGGGATATAATTTCTCCTTTTCCTAAGTGTACATGTTGTAGAATAATATTGGTCATGAGTCACATGTATCCATACAGTAATAATGTCTGCTTCATTCTACTGTCTTTCCTACACCCACATCCCCTCTCCTCCCTCCCATCACTTCCCTCGACCTAATCTAAGGTAATGCCATTCTTCCCTAGTGCCCCCCACCTTATTGTGAATTAGCCTCTGCATATTATAGAAAACATTTGGCCTTTGGTTTTGTGGGATTGACTTATTTCGCTTAGCATGATATTCTCCAACTCCAACCATTTATTGGCAAATGCCATAATTTCACTCTTCTTTAAAGCTGAGTAATATTCCACTGAGTATATATACCACATTTTCTTTATCCATTCACCTATTAAAGGACACCTAGGTTGGTTCCATAGTCTAGCTATTGTGAATTGAGCTGCTATAAACATTGATATGGCTGCATTACTGTAGTGTGCTGATTTTAAGCCCTTTGAGTATAAACCAAGGAGTGGGGTAGTTGGGTCAAATGGTGGTTCCATTCCCAGTTTTCTGAGGAATCTCCATACTGCTTTCCATAGTGGTTGCACTAATTTGCAGTCCCACCAGCAATGTATGAGTGTGTCTTTTTCCCTACATCCTCACCAACATTTATTGTTACCTGTATTCTTGATGATTGCCATTCTGACGGGAGTGAGGTGAAATCTTAGAGTAGTTTTGATTTGCATTTCTCTAATTGCTAGAGATGCTGAACACCTTTTCATATATTTGTTGATCACTTGTATTTCTTCTTCTGAGAAGTGTCTGTTCAGTTCCTTAGCTCATTTATTGATTGGGTTATTTAGTTTTTTTTTTGGTGTTAAGTTTTTTGAGTTCTTTATATATTCTAGCAATTATTGCTTTATCAGAGGTGCATGTTGTACAGATTTTCTCCCAGTCTGTAGGCTCTCTCCTCATATTGTTGATAGTTTTATTTGCTGAGAAGAAGATTTTTTAATTCGAATTCATCCCATGTATTGATTCTCAATTTATTTCTTATGCTTTAGGGGTCTTGTTAAGGAAGTCAGATCCTAGGCCAACGTGGTGAAGATTTGAGACTATTTTTTCTTCTATTAGGCTCAGGTCTCTGTTCTAGTGCCTAAATATTTGATCCACTTTGAGTTGATTTTTGTGCAGGGTGAGAGATAGAGATTTAATTTCATTTTGCTACCTATGGATTTCCAGTTTTGCCTGCACCGTCTGTTGAATAGGCTATCTTTTCTCCAGTGAGTAAATGGGCTGCAATTCTCAGTCTCTCCTGCCCTCCTCTATAAACGCTTCCTTTCAGAGAAAAAATAAAAATCACCTGTCAAGCAAATGAGAGGAAGTAAGTGCAGATTTCAGAGACTAAGCCAATTTGAACAGCGCTGCGGCCCCAGACTCTGCAGTCTGCAGAGCCCTTGGGAGCATTTGTTGGAAACGGGTTTTCATGATGTGGGTGGGCCCCAGGCCCACTTTGGGAATCTGGTGGGAGCAGCAGCTTGTGCTCGGGGAAGGACCTTGCACACACCCAGTCAGTCCAGCTCAGGGATCCCTGGATCTCCCCAGCCCCAGGGGCTGCTGGGAGGTAAGAACCTGGGGGAGACCTCTCAAGTCCATTGTAAATGAAGGCTCCAGGATGGCAGGGACCTGCCCCATGTCACACACGCCTGGGGTGAGGCTTGGACACAAAGTCAGGGGCTTGGTTCCTGTCCCCACATTCCTCCTTCTCAGAGAAATTCCAGGTAAGTTCACCACGTCACTGTCCAGGTTCAGGGCCAATCATGTGCTAAATGTAGGGTTTTTGAGGTGTAATTTGTGCAGTTAAATGCACTTACAAAGTATGACTCCATGGTGTTTCAGTGTGTTGACAGAGGTATCTGCCATCGCCAGATTCTAATTTTAGAACATTCCCGTCACCCTAAAACGAAATTTAAGTTCCATGAACAGGCACTCCCCATTCCCACCTCCTCGGTAAACAGCAGCTCACTTCCTGTCTCTGTGGGTCTTCCTTTTCTGAACACCTCACTGCATGGAGTCACACAACCCACAGCGTGGCCCTGGGTGTGGCCCTCTCCCACTCAGCCGGACGTTTGCCTGTCTGAGAGGCTCACCCCGTTGCTGTGGGATGGTGAAATGTTAGGGTACTTTCTGCCCTTCTAGTGCTGGGGTGTACCCCAGGCCAGCTGCTTCTCTTGTGTGTGTGTGTGTGTGTGTGTGTGTGTGTATGAGTGTCCACCCATTGTCAGGGCCGAGGTGACCCACATGCAGAGACTGTGGGTTAGCTGGGGAGGGCAGGGACAGGAAATGGTGTCCTTCCTGTTCCAGAGGCAAAGCTGGCCCCAGCAGTCTATTCTTTTTCTCCTGATCAAGTCCTGAGCCCCTCGCCTCTTTAAACAAGAGGGAGTCTGGTTGTCCAGCTGCAGGACACTGGGGTCCGCTCCCCTGCAGAGGTGGGCTTCTCTCAGGCTTGGCCCGTCCGCACTGGAGAGCTAGGGCAGCCTTCCTCCTGTTCCCGACTTGAGGACAGAGGCCCCTCAGCGCTCCGCTGTGTGAAGAACCTTCTGGGTTGAATGGAGGGGAGGTCAGGTCAGCTCTGCGAAACACCCGCCCAAACCCTGTCCCCTGGTGAGAAGCATGTGTGACATCCAGGCCCAGGTCCAGCTCCAGCCTCAGCGGGGAGCAGGCCAACTGGAGCACCGAGGCAGCTTCTGGGGGTGCTGAGCCTGCGCTCATCCCAGTGGGAGACCACCAAGCTCAGGGCCTCTCCCACCACCTTCAGATTCCCAAGGGCTGCTGCATCGGGGGGAGGATCTGGGCTCTTTCATGGGGGTCCACTAGGCCCGACAAGGACCACTGTGCCTGAGTTAGAGCTGGTGGGCAGCAGGAAGGGGCTGGGCAGGGGTGAAATTGGGCTCAGGTCTGGCCAGAGAACCAGGCCCAATAGGCCATGTAGGTTCAGTTAGGAATTTAGGTATAATCCTGGTCACTTCGACAGGGAGATCTCCACTGGACCTGGGGGGGAGGGCTTGCTGTTGTGTTTCTGGCTGGCTTCCTCCCTGTGGGCAAGAGGTGGGGGGTGTGGAGATACCAGAGCCCGGCTGGCCCTCTGTGGAGGCTGCTCAGGAACTGGACCTGGGCGACTGTTCTTGGGATAAACTTGGAGTTTGATGCTGAGCAGGCTGAGGGCCGTCGGGGTTCCTTTCTTCCTCTCTCAGCATTTCCCGTTTCCCTAAGCTCTGGGCTTGGGGGTTAAGTCAGAAGGGTAGATCCCTGAGTCATTTTCAGTGTGCTTCTTCTACCCTCAGCATGTCCTCCTTAATATTTCCCCATTCTAGAGGCAGCTTAACGTCCCCATGTTTGAGAGGGACAGTGAACTTGCCGTGCAATCGTCCTTTGAGATCTTTATGAATGGCACCATGTGCACATTACAAGTTTGCATTCTGTTTGAATCCGGGTGGACCCGCTGGGGTGCTTTCCAGGAGACGATCTTCTCTTCTAGCTCAGCCTGCTCCGTTCTTGGCTCTTCACCAGGTTGACTTTCCTCACGGTCCACCCCTTGACCCTCTCTGCGCTGGCAACCCAGCGACAGATCAAAGGCTTACAGGATTTCCGGCACTCGAGGCCTCTCAGGAACTCTTCCCCAACTGAGTGTGTGAATCCCAGAAATAGCTCGACTTGTCTCTGATGGAGTGCTGTCAAGGGTGGTCCCCCTGCACTAGCCCCAGAGGGTTTCTTCTGCTCGAGAATCCCAGGAAACTCCCGCTTGCCCTGTGCAGGGCAGCGTGGTCCTGGGTTGAGCTCCGTTGCTTAACGTCAGCCGATTATTTAATCCCTCTGTGTTTTGGTCTTGCCCCTGGTGGGACGCACAACACTGGCCACACTATGCGGAGGTGTCCCTGGGATGCTGAGCACGGGGCAGGGGCTCCTGAAGCTGTCATTACAGTTATGAGTGAACAGTCGTACACTGGCAGACAGTAAAGGTAGCTCATTCCAGACTACTCCACCCGGCTTCAAGCTTGCCTTTCCTGGAAAGGCAGGAAAGCTCAATAGAGAACAAAACTGAAGAAGCCTACAGTCCCTAAACTCTTTCATCTAGGATTCCGAAGGGACTCAGGCTTGGCCAGAGATTTGGGGCAGTTGGGGGAAAGTGGAGGTGGCAGTCCTGTGCCAGCGAAGGGACCTCTCTTGGCGTGGTGTCTGGCCTCCTGGTGCGGTCCTGGTGCGGTTTCTAGCATCTGGCTCCCATCTCGGGAGCGAAGCGCAGCCCCAGGGGGAGGGTGCACGCAGGAGGGAGGGAGGTTCTCTCCTGGGTCTGAGTCGGGGCTGAGCTTCCCTGCTCTCACATGGTTTTCCCAACGTGGAGAATCCAGGTCAGACCTCCAGCCCTCTCTGTGTCTGAGCCAAGTCTTCAACGCAGTCTTTGCTGCCTCAATTGGCTGGACTTCCTTTTGTTTTCCAATCTGCAGCCTGGAACCTCGAGCAGTACATTCGCCTGTAACAGCTCCTCTGCTTACGACTGAGACCTGAAATGCTGCTTGGAGAGGCACAGGATGGGCCTGAGTGTAGACAGCTACAGCTCATTAATCTGGACTCTTTATTTTACAGACAGGGAAACTGAGAGCCGGTTTGGGGACAATAACTCCCCAGAAGCTCACAGCTTGATGTCTGCTATGTATGGAATGTTGCTCCCACTGGCCAGGCTGTGTGTCAGCACCAATTTGTCATCTCAGGTCCTGCCTTCAGGAGTCCAGAGGGACAGGCCTCACCATCCTTTACAGGAGGGATGTGAGGCTCAGAGAGCCAGACCAATACTGTAGGGCAAGGCTGGGACCTTACACCACAGCCCGGGCTGTTAATCTAGACCCTTGGCTGCCTCTATGACACGGTTTCTCACATCAGCCCTTCCTAGGCCTGAGGAATCAGTACTCAGGTGATGAGGAAAGAGGAAGGAAATCTGAAATAGAAATGGCACCACTTGTGCATCTAGAGAAGTCCCTGGGGAGCTGAACGAAGGCAGTTTCACGAGGGTTGGTTCTCTGGGAGTAGGTGAAGCCTTCACTATCGAAGCAGACACAGGTTTGCGCACGAGCAGAGGGAATGTCGCCTCCACAGAACAAAGAGCATCTCCCAAGCAGTAGAGAAAACTGCGGCACCCCTGCCCGCCCTCCCCCATCTCAGGAGTGAAGTGCTCGTAGGGAGATGATGATCTGAGTCTGTCCTGAGAGCTGGATTGGGCCACCTCTACTGGTACCCACACAGGGACCTCCCACTCCAGTTTGGGTGAGATATTTTAATCTCTGACTGCACCCCAGCTCTGTGGTTGGAATGGTGTGCACCCTGAACTCATGGGAAAGGCACAGGGGTGCAGAATGCCATCATGTTTGGAGAACCCCAAGTGGTCCACGAGGCTGGGACTTGGTGTGCTGTAGAAGGGGTGGCCACAAGGTAGAGAAGCGAGGAGACACAGATCCTACAGCACCTGTGTAGCTCGAAGTCACCAGCCACTCAATCCCTGCTACCCAGCCGCATCCCAGATAGAACAACTCCACTTGGAGGGCCGGTGTCAGGTGGCTGCCATGCTTGTGGTCTCCCTACCTCCTCCCATCTCCCATCCACTCTTGGTGCTTTTTCTCTTTAAGTCTACCTACCATGGTCATCTTAACAGCCCTTTCCTCAGGTCCAAATGTCAAAGGCAGACGAACCCTGTAGACCTCCATCCCACTGTCCCAGGATGCCCCACAGACAAAACCCCTGCTCTAGCCGCAGTTCATTCTGGTTGCTTTCATACCATGAAAACATCTGGCCTCTGAGCGCCCAGAGAGCGGGGAGTCACAGCCCCGTTAGTGGATGGGAGGGGCTGAGAGAGTCCACACTGTGTACAGGGCTGCTCAAAGTCACAGCAGGGAGACCTTGACAGTGTGACTCCAGGCTGGTGCTCCTCCAGGGTGGGGAGGTGATTTGATCCCCCCCCCGCCCTTGGCCTTGCCCCATGTCCCCTGAAAGCCCTGGCAGTGTGTCTTGCTGAACAGGGTCCCACAGACCGAGCCAAATCTTGTCTTCGGCTTGCCCTCCTCCACTGGCTCTGGGCCCTCTCATGTTGCTGGAGAGCTCTAGAGAACAACCCCAAGGACCTGAGGTGGCTGTTCCCAGGGGACAGGGGAGTAAATCCAGTTGCTCATAGGTGGTGTCCACGCCAGGAGGCTTGCTAGAGCCCGCTCAGTCTCCCCTGGGAACTGCCGAGCTGGACCCCAGTCTGCTCTAGCTCTGGACACCTGTGGGTCCCCAGTCTGAGCAGTGGAGGGCCGGTTCCTGCTTCCCTGGGCTTCAAGTCATGCTTGGGGACCAGGCCGACATGGAGTTCGTTGGGTGTCGTCTCGTGGGAAAGGCCGCGGGGAGGCTGGAGCTTGCATAGATGACATGTGGGAAGAATTCGGAGACTGGCCTTGGCTTGGGGGAAAGAGCTCTGTGACCTGCAGCGGTGGCTGCCGGGAGTGCAGGACTAGGAAGTGGCCACACGCGGGCCAGGGGGCCCCGGCTACAGCCAGCCGTGGTGGCATCAGCTCATCGGCTGCAGAGGAACGAACGGCTTTGTCTCCCTCTGGCCTTGGCCCTGACCTTCCAGGAACGAGCCCAAGTCTTCTTTTATCTGTAGCCATTCTTCGTGGATGGCTCTCGTGATTCCCATTTTATCCTCCAATGACCAGAGCTCCGTGAGGCTGAGCCGCTTGCCCAAGGCCACAGAGCCAGCATCTGATATGTCCAAGATTTAAGCCCAGATTGGCCAGATCCCAATCGGTTTTCTTTCCATCTATCAGTACACTCTGTGCCTTGTGTCTCCTCTTCAGCAGGAGCTGAGTAAAATTTTACAATTATGCATGTATTTAAAAAAAAAAACCCAAGATCAGCAATTAATGAATTTGTAATGATCTCTAAAAAGGATTTCTCAACTAAAGGACAGAACTCCTGATTGAAAATCTAAAGTCCTAGAGCCGTCCCGGGGCACTCACCGGTCTTTGAATGCTTTGTTCCTGGACTTGGACAGCTCTCAAGAGCTGCTTTGATGCCTGAAGAGGTGACCTCAGGCCTTTCCTGAGATTAGCCGAAAGCAGATAAAGTGTTTTCATTAAGGCAATTAGAGCTAGCCAGGGAAGCTGGGGCTCACTGCCTGTGGGCCACGGCAGCTGTAAGCCCAAGGTGCTGGACAGCCACAGAACCTTAGGGTGGAGGGGGGCTGATTCTATGCCTTGATTGTAAACGCAGAGACCCTGCACTGCACCAAGCAGAGATTTCATCATTCACGGGTCTATTTTGAGGTCGCATGTAAATTCACTTTTTTATTTCTTTCCAATGTCTAGTTATCCTATGGCATAGTCTAAGACTCAGTGAAAAGCAAGTAGAGATGAGGAAGGTGACAAACAGTGCCCAAGGGCTCAGAGTCCTGACTCTGTGCTCTTAAATCAGGTACCTCTTTAGGATGTCTCACGAGAGGGCCTGTCTTGAGATACAGTCTGTGGCAGGCGATGGCATCACGGTGGGTCACGGATCACATGCATGATGTGCTGACACGACTGGCCTTTGTCCTCTGCATTATGGGGACCCTTCCCTCTGGCCATGGGTGCCACAAGTGCAGTTAGTGGATAATGTTGCCTCTCCCTCTAGGCGTCATCTCCAGGAGGCCAAGATGTGTCCCTGGCCACCCGTGTCTCCGTAACAGGCATCACGCCTGACACATGAGAGCCATTCAGTAAACATTTATTGAGTAAATAATTAAATGGGTGAATAAATGCCTGCACATATAGACAGATGCCGAGCAGAAGCTGCAGAGGGACATCCCCTAACACACGGTGACATTTATGCCCACCTAGCTTCACAGATGCCATCAGGGCTCTGAGTCCTCAGCTTGAGTCCAGGTTCCTGTCACATAGTTGGTGTCTAGAGAGTGCTTGGTCCCTGGTGGCTGGCTTTTCTTACCAGCGTACTTTAAAGACATTAGGCAGAAATGCATTTGAGGGGCTTCAACCTTCTTATTTATTAAAATGAGAATAAGGTCATCCATCTCAGTCATTTTTTTTTAATGGGAATTTGGTGAGACAACTTGTGTCAATACAAGGCACACAGTAGACACTCCATAAACGCTTCTGAAAAGCAACTGGGATAATCATGAAATGAAAATCTGCAAAGTTTGCAGAGGACAATTAATAAGAAATGAGTATAGCCATGGGAAACCCCAGCCCTTCTACAGACAAAAGAACACACATGCACGCGCACACACACACACACACACACACACACACTCACACACACACGTCCCCAAGTACCCAAGACCTAACCCTCCCTCTATATTTTTGCTTCCTGCAACTGGTCACACTCTTTTTTTTTAAAATATACCTTTATTTTATTTACGTGGTGCTGAGGAGGGAACCCAGGGCCTCACACATGCGAGACTAGCGCCCTACTGCTCAGCCCCAGCCCCAGCCCCCTGGTCACACTCTTGTAGAGTCTGGTTTTCCTGCTGTGAACAGACCCCAGCTGCTCCCACTGTGCCTGGAGCTGGTGAATCACGTGGAGCCCAGCCCTCCCTGCAGACCCTCAGCAGACGGCTCTCCTCCCACGCTGTCCACCTCTGTCTTCTCAGCTCTTGGCCCAGGGCTTAGCATTTGGTAGATTCTCTGTGCAAGGGTAAAGGAAAAGAAGGAAAGAAAGGAGGGGATGGGGAGGGAAAGAGAGGGGGGCAGGTGTAGGGCCTTGAGGTTTTGCTTCCTCTCCAGGCATGAGTGCCCCCAGCCTGAGTTTAAAGGCAGAGGGTGAAACCTGGGGAGGCTGTGGGTGGGCCGCTCATGGCTGGTCCTGCCTGGCACATTTTATTCATGATGATACCGTGCGGGGCTCCCAATGTTGGCTTGGGCTCCTGAGTCCAGGTCACCTTCCGTGCAGGGATACTGCCCTTGCGGCTGCTGAGTCCTCTGTGCGTCCTGGCCATCTCCTGCCATGACACGACTCTGTCCCAGGACGCGAGGCCTCAGAGATCCTCTAACAAGCAGTGAGGCAGCAGAACCTCCTCGCGCACCTGCACAGCACCCAGAGTCCAAATTCTTTCTGCAGACCACAGCCCTCTCCTGAGGCACCCGTTGGACCTGGCCTTCTCCCTGCTCCTGCACCAGTCAGCTTCTCAGGTGGATCAGGGGGTCACCTCAGAGGATCCCAAACGGTGTTCGTAGGACTTCCTGGATTCAGTTCCCCAGCTGCACCCCTTACTGGCTGTGTGGCTTGAGTCACTCACTGAACTTCTCTTAGCCTCAAGTTTTTTCAACTGCAAAACGGGAAAGATGGACCTTACTCCTTCATAATTGTTTGCAAGGTGGTAAAAGTCTGTGCTTACAAGATCTGCAGCCTCAGAGAAGGTGACACTGCGTTAATAAGTCTCTTCCCACCTTCACTCCGCCGTGGCGGTGCTTTGGAAATGTACTGTCGCTACCTCTCCTTGAATTCCTCTCAGGTTTTGCACAGAGTAGGCAGGAGGTCTGCACCCC
The DNA here is from genome assembly GCF_052094955.1 of Ictidomys tridecemlineatus. NCBI lineage: Eukaryota > Metazoa > Chordata > Mammalia > Rodentia > Sciuridae > Ictidomys > Ictidomys tridecemlineatus. The sequence continues at coordinate 8,336,985 of NC_135483.1, read as the reverse complement.
CAGGGTGCATCAGCATCTTGGGGCGCATGTCATGTATAAATGCAGGTTCTCTTGCATGCTTTTTAAGACATTGACGCCTGGGTGGCTGGAGGCTGTATTTTACAGCTGGATCTCAGGGGTTGTCAGAAAGTTCTGCTGCCAGTTAGACTTGTGGTCTCCCTGGAGCTCCAGTTCCCTAGTTGGCTGGCTTGCAGCTTTGTGGTGTGGACAGGAAAGAATGAAAGGGGGTTTCTTAAAGGTGGAGGAGAGAGAAGGGAGGTGCTTGGCACTGTCCGCTCTCACTCTATGGCAAATGTTGACAGAGCTTCTGTCTCTCGTGGCCCATAAAACGACTATTGTGCTTGAATCGCAGTGCTTACGGCGAGTGCCAGGCCACGGGCTCGGGCAGCTGTCATCCCGGTGCTGATAATCCAAGGCTGCGGGCGCAGGCCACCCTGCCAGCTGGAAGCTCCCGCTGGGGTGGCCGCATTCCAAATGCCAGTGGTTGGCTCCTGGAGCCTGGGAGGAGAGCTTCCCGGGGTTCCAGGGAACCTGATTCTGGAGAACATTCTGGATCTCCTGATCAAAACCAGGCTTTTGTGCTGAGTCCCCTGCTGAGTGGGTGAGTGGCCTTCCTCTCCCCACTCCGAGGACAGTTTCCAGGGTGGGAGGGAGTGGCCCAGTGGGCACTGGGGAGGGAGGTGAGCAAGCACAGATCCCAGAGTTCCTAACCAGGGTCCAGACGCCTTCTTTTGGCTATTTTGTTGTTTGGAGGACATCGAAGAGATTACCACCAAGTCATGCCTGTGATTTAGTTCTTTGCCCTTTGAAGCTTTGTTGACAAAAAGTTTCCAGAGAAAGAGACTGAAGGAAGAGCTTGGGAATCAGAGAGCAAAACTGTGTGTTCAGATCCAACACTTCACACTCCAAACCTCCTGCCCCTCGCGCAGACAGGGCAGCGTCCTGGCAGCGTCCAGGACTTGCAATCCTCCCTGGGCCCCTCCTAAGTGGGGCACACACAGGGCTGCTTTATCTCTTTCATCATATGATGGACATTTCCAGGCTCTATACACACCTACACTACATATCTGTATCATCTACATACCTATTCCCATCTGTCCCTTTGAGCCCTGTGTGGCTGTGAGTGACAGGTGTGCCCAGACAGTGTCAGCAGTCACAATGAGCTCCCCAGCCTCTCACCCTGTTCCCAGCCCTCACTATAGAGCCTGCAAGGCAGATCCCCACCAGCACTGGCCTCCTGGCCTCCAGCCTCTGCCCATTGAGCCTGCATGTCCTGCTTTGCCTGCTGCCACTCACCTAGCCACACTGTTGGTGGGACAAGTGCCTGTACAGTTGCTCCTGCCAGTGGGGAGGCCCAGAACTGGTGAGGCTCTGAGCCATCAGCAGAACAAATTCAGGCCTGTTCTCGTGAAATTCACAGCGGCAGAGCCAGCCTAGTCCTAGTCTGTATGCACCTGTCTGTCCCACCTCAGGCCCACGGCCACTCCTAGGACAAGCTTTCTATAGCCCCTGCCCACAGTGGGTCCTAATGCATGCTGCATCTGCCCTCATGTCCCCAAATACATGCAAGACACAGGTCTCCACACAGGAGCTCTGTGTTCAGCTCTGCATTTGATATCTGATGCTCTTTCCATAGGAGAGGTCTTGGCTTCCACCAAAATCCAGTATGGAAATCACCTTTTGCAGATGAAAAGGAAGATCAGAAACAAAGAATGGAAGGTGCCTGGCGAGCCGGAGGCAGGGACAAGGGCTGCCACCCACTGTTGAGGAATGAGAGAGGTGGACAAGCTCTCCTGCTGTACCCCAGCTGAGCAGAGGGCTCTGGGGTCCCCTCCAGTGGTCTGTCTGGCTCGGAGTCTACAGTCTTTTCTCTGAGCTGCCTCTTGATGTGCTGGCAGGGCTGGGGCCACGTGGCTCCTGTGGTTCCAGGCCAGCATGCTCTGTGTGGTGCCTTGACTTCTGAGTCCAAACCAGAGCCTGCAGCGTCCAGTAGCCACCAAGGGGGTTTGTGTTGGAGGCCAGGATGCCACAAGAGTGAGGGCACTGATGCCAGCCAAGGGACAGGATGGAGCTGGTCACCTGGACAGCACTCCCCTCCTTGGGGTAGGGCTTCTCAGCCCTGACCTGTCCACAGCTGGGGTGAAGACAAGGGGTCTCCAGATCTGCAGAAGACATGCAGGAGTCACACACTGGGGATTAGATACCAGATTCCCAAGAGTCAGCAGCTAATGTGAAGAGAGTGTGTGTGTGTGTGTATGTGTGTGTGTGTGTGTGTGCGTGCACGCGTGCCTGCAGACTATACTAACTCCATAAAATGCAGATGTTTGCAGAATCATGCTGGAAAGCTACCACTTTGCTTTCTCTGCTGTTAACTATTTTAAAATTTGATGAGAGCATTTTGTAGTGGTAATTAACAGAGGTAATTTGTGTGTGTTTGTTTTGTAGATGAAGTTTACAAACCTGTCTCTGCTACCCCAGGCCTCCTATGACCGCTGTGGGTCTCCGTCAGGGAAGCCAAGGCTGAGGCAGCTGAGAAGGATGGACACTGGGCTTAGCGGGGACGGGGGTCTGAGTGTGGGTGGCTGTGGTAAAGCCCTCTGGCTGCACCTCGCCTCTTAAGTGAGCCCCCGGGCGAAGCAACACAGGATGGTGCTGGGCTTGTGCCACAGTCGGAAGGAAGACTGTGTCTGTCACGAGCCTAGGGCAGTCCCTGGACAAGGGGGTTCCATAAAGGGTAGCCACAGGACCAGTTGCATGATTTGTGGGTCCCAGGGCAAAAGGAGAATATGAGTTTGTTCAAAATGAGTTTCAATGCAGGGACAATACTAAACAGAGCCATGAAGCCTTCGAAGCACAGGGTCCTGTGTCACTACACAAGCTGTACACCTTGGGCAGGTGTCACTAGCAAGCACAGCCAACTTCACTGAACAATTTACTGTGTGCGGGGCAGCACCTGAAGTGATTCCCAAGTTTTTATATTCTGTTCACTATAGCCTTCTAAAGTAATGTAGCTACAATTCCATTTTATAGGTAAGGAAAATGAGGTTCAAAGAGGTCAAGTCACTGTTCAAATTACACAGCTGGAGAGTGGCAGAGCCAGATTCAACCCAGGCAGCCTGGCCCCAAAGCCCACTTTAATAGCCACCAGGATAGCTCTGCTTTTGTGGTTGGCATTATCATCATCATTGTCCTTTTCTGAACTTGAACTAGATGTTTTTCTGGTCTGAAGGGAGAATATCTCATGACCCCTGAGACCGGGCACAGAGACTAGTTCCGGGAGTTCTATTCTCAAAGCCAGAGCAGCTCGGGCACAGGGGGCAGGTAGGCGGCCTGTGCAGGTGGTGGTGATGGGGGATGGTGCTGGGACCCAGAGAGCAGGGGAAGAGTTCAAATGAGGCTACTGCTATTGTCCAAGCTGAGAGAGACCTCAGCCAGAGGCACAGGGCTTTATTCTTTGATGCAAACTCCAGATCGGGGCTAATCAACTGCAGGTGAGCACTCACGTTACACGGCTCACGGCTGACACAGCACTTTCAGGCAGGGCTGGATGACAGGTCCTGTCCTCCCACTGTCCTGCGGTTTCCAGCCAGCAGGGCCACCCTGCAGATGTGAGGCTGCCCCACACTCTCTCAAGACCAATCAGGTGCCTGCCTCCTACTAGGGAGAGTGCTTTTCTTGGTGGCTTCTCTTCCTGGCTCAGAGACGTGACCAGTGGCTGTGGAGTCTGATCTTTCTCCAATAACCTCACCAATTCAAGGTTGTAAGCTGCAGGTGAAAGTGGAAATGTTGGAAACAAAGGAAACCGTCCACTCCACCTTTAGTGGCTGGATTCCCTCAGAGCCCTGGTTTAATTTCTTGCTCTTGAAATAAAATGGCAGGGACCATGACGGTGATGATGATCTTGTCAGCTGACACGTAGTGAACCCCATGGCGTCCCTGGCACTTGCAAAGGTATCTCACGCACATGTGCTCCTTGACACAGGTGTGATTCTGCCAGCCAAGCCATTTGTGGTCCTTTCAGGTCACAGGATGATGTCACAGCTGAGGTGATTTACATGCAATTGACCCCCCTGATTGATCGCCGACGGTTGGGTGAAAAGCCCGCGGTGTCCATGAGTGGAGCTTTTCAGTTCTCTGCTCAGGTTGAGCTCCTCATTCTAGAGCGGTGGGGAGTGGCAGGGAGGGCAGAGGAGCTGACCAGCGGCTGGCTCGCGACCCTGGCCACACATCTGCTGCCCCAGCTGCTATGGAGGTCCAGCCACACAGGGTCCTCCTCTGCCCTCCTTGGTTTAGGTGCTCTGTGCTCCGTCCCTTCCAGGCCTTTCACGACCACCTTTCTCTTCTCTTTGCCCGTGTCAAAGTCCCTTCACCCTTCCCACCCTCAGCGTGGTGTCACCCTCTCTGGGAAGCCCCTGGGCTGGGGTCCTCTGTCACACAGGTGGAAGCCGTGGTGGGACATTGGATTTGAATCTGACGTGGCAATGCTTCGGGCTGCTCCCCGTGGGGACACGGTGAGCCTCTCTGGTCCTGTTATCATTTACCACTGCTGCGTTCCTACCACTGAACATGATACGGGTTCAGTAAACGCTTGTCGAAGAAGTGAACGAGCAGGCAGGTGTGTTAGGGCACGGGTGTGTGTGGGCTCTGTGGAGGATTCCTCCAAGCTGGTCCCTTATCCATACCTGGGCTAAGGGAGGGACTCTGGGAGTAGGAATCGGCCTGTCACATGCCTTGAGGGTCGAGGCAGCACACCCAGCGTTGCACGGACTGGATTTGAGCTGGGAAAGGGAGAGAGCAGAGCTCTGGTGCTAGACTCCCCAGAGGACCCTGGGCAGGTCTGGGCACAAGGCTCAGGCCTCCACTGACCCAGTGTTCCCCCTGCTCAGGAAGCTCTGGGCCCCCGACTCCAGACCGGGGTTGGGATCACTCTCTGTGAGCTCCAGATGGTGAACATTTTCGACTTTGCTGGCCTTGTGGTCTGTGTGGCAAGTGTTCAACTCCACCACACACAATGTGTGAGCAAGTGAGCCGCCGTGTTCCAACAGAACCCTATGAACATTGAGATCTGAATTTCACATCATTTTCATGTTTCACACAATAGTTTTCTCTTTTAGGTTCATTCCCAGTCATTTAGGATGTAAAAACCATTCTGAGCTCACGGGTTGAACAGCCCAGATGGACGGCTGGATGTGGCCCGCGGGCCATGACTTGCCAAGCTCTGGTCAATATCCTTGCTGTCCACCCTGGGTACGGCCTCTGCCTTGGCAGGGGATGCTTCTGCAGAGCTGGGTCTAGGCTCTGATCTGCTGATGGTTTTTATGTGACCTGGGGAGCGTCGCTTATCTCCCAGGCTCTGGGTGTTGTGACTGCTGAGTTCCTGGGTCCAGCTGTGACCCGAAAGGTTGCCCGATGCAGATGCCTGGAGTCCTGTTGTGGTCTCTGCCATGCTCCCCCAGGCTGTGGGGAAGACCCTGGGGGACACAGTGCACCTACATGCTATGAGCCATCAGCTATTGAAAAGTGGGTCCCAACCCCTCTGCTGTGGGTGTCACCTGGGGGCTGACTGTCCTCTCTGAAGAGCCTCATACTCAGCCTTAGAGCTGGACATTTTCACTTGAACTTCCCCAGCAAAAGTGTGCAATACCATGGGAATCCAGCCTCTCCCTCACACACTACCCCAGAGCAAAATAAGCATTTCACATCCCCGTGCAGGGAGGAGGTGTGAGGTGGAGGGGGACGTGGGTAGGGTTACCACATGTAGCACATAGGTGACCATCAAAGTTCCCAGACGAAAACAAAGGGACCCAACCAACCTGTTTCTTCTCTTATCACCTTATTCTCATAAATGACCCCAGTGTGTACCCTGCTGGGAGTCTGTGTGCCCGGACTCCACGTCTCTGTCTCCCACACACAAATCGATCTTGGTGATCTGTGCATCCCTCCTAGAAGGACCGGGAATCCTGCAGCCTTTCTTACATTTGTACCCCACTTGCTCCTCAGCACGTTAAGGTCCCTCACCTGGGCCAAACTTGACCTCAAATCTTTGGCCGTCTCCCTGTCCAAACTCACACCCTGATTTTTCGGTCATCCTTTCTTTGTGTGTTTTTATGATGTTTTCCCCAAAGGAGAATCTGGTCATGTTACTCTCACGTTGTAGAAATTCTTTAGTGGCTTGGTATAATGACAAAATTGTGCAGGTGGATGGTGATGACGGTTGTCCCAAAATGCAAGTGTACCTAGAGGCACTGAATCATGGACTCAAATGGTCCAAATAAGAAATTTCATGTCTTGCTTATTTTATTATGATAAAAAATTATGTAACAGTCCCTGCTGATCACAAAACATCTTTGAAAGGAGACATGGACCTCCCAGGGCCTTGCAAAACCTTTCCTGTGAACACACTGAGCTCACCTTCCCGTTTGCACCTGTTCGTCTCCCCACAATCCACTCCGTCTGCCTGATTCTATTTTATTCCCTCTCTGTCTCGCTTCCTGAAATCTACTCCAACTTCAAGACCCAGATCAGGAGGATCCCTGCCATCTCCTCCACCAGCCAGTTGTCAGTGACCTTGCTTCTTTCTCTCCAGAGAACTAAGTGGTTTGACTGTAGTAAGTTCTAGAAGAGGACAATGAACACATACAAGCTGCCCACCAGATGACCGCCCAAGAGACTACAATTAAAGGAACACTATATGTCCACTACAGGGTCCAGGCGCAAGGTGACCATGGCCCCGAGCTCTCTGCCTGTCTCCTGGCTGTCTTCGCGTCCCTCTCCCTTCCCTTCAGAACCGACTCCTGCTGTGAATTTTGCTTTCTCTGTCTCGTTTTCTTCTTTACTTCTTTCTTAACCCGGCTCCTGTGCGGCCCTGAACAATGAACCACGTGCATGCGCATGCTTCTGCCCTGGTGTGAGCAGAATCACACTGCAAGCTCTCTGTGGCCTGTTTAGGTCCTCTCAAAGTGACATTCACAGACCCATCCACGCTGTCTGTGTTGGTGTGATTCTCTCGTCTTCGCTGCTATCTACGGTCCCGTTGGATAGCACGTTTGCCGGTGGTGGGAATTTTGATTAATTCCAAATTTTCCTTTAAAAATCATGCTGACATGGCCATCTCTTTACAGGTCTTGGGGCGAACACAGATTCTCCAGGGGGTATCCTCCCAAGTACAAGTGCTGTCCCAGACTGGAGCGTGTCTGGTTCTATTTAGCAGAGTCAACGGGGGTCTGCCCGGATACGAGCACACTCCCACCGCACCCTGCCTCAGGGGGGATTCTCCACTTCGTGACTCATCTGAACCTCAGACTTTAATTTTCAATCTGCTGGATGTAAATCACACCTCACTGTGGTCTTACCTTATTGGGTTGAGATGGGTTCTCGCTGCGCTGTCCAGCTGGTCCTTCTCCTGAGCTCCAGAGATCCTCCTGCCTGGGCTGCGTGCTGGGAGGACAGGTGCACCCCCCCACGCCCGGTTTGCAGCTCTACTTTGCATTTCCTTATGGATAAAAAGGAAATTTGGGTTGTACAGAGGGGAGGGAGGGGAGTGGAGGGGCGTGGAGATGGCAACGAGCGGGACGTTGTCACCCTACATGCCTGTAGGATGTTTATACTACCCGGGAGACTCCACAGCTTGTTCAGCCAGAGGGAGAAGTTGTGCTTCACTTGTGTACAATGTGTCAAAAGGCCTTCTACTGTCATGTGTAACTAATTAGAACAAACTGAAAGATAAAGTGTAAATAAAGAAGAAAAGAGCTTCTTGGCATATTGATTGGTAATTTTCTCTTCTATTAAGTAATATATGTTTTTCTTATTCTTCTATTGAATTTTGGTTTTATTCTTACTGATTTGCAGTTCTTCATACATTCTGGAAATTACCTGTCCATTTTATGTTACAAATAGTTCCCCCTCGCTCTGGCTTATCTGTACCCCTCCTGAAGTTTCTTTTGATAAATGGAAGCTCTTAAAATTTCGTGTGGACAGTCTTGTCTGTTTTTTCCTTTATCGTATGTGCTTTTTGGGTCTTTAAGCAATCCATTCCTAGCTTGAGGCCATGACGCCCTCTCTGTGTCATCTTCTAAAGGTTCCATAGTTTTACCTTGGACCCCAAGGTCTCCACGCCTCTGGGGCTTGGCTTTTGTGTCTAAGGATCCCAGGTAAGACCACTCTGGTGGGAGGGTGACCCAGCGTCATGTGCTGAGTGATCCGTTCCCCTCTGTCTGTGCAGGTCGTGTTGGTGGGGCTCCGTCCCCGGGCTTCCTGTCCGTCTGCCATCTGTCCCTGTGCCCACAGGGCACTGTCTTCATGCCTGCCGCTGGTGACAGGTCCCGGTAAGGATCTGGGATGTCTGGGCTCACTTCTCTGCCTTCTCACCAAAGTTTTATAATCAGCTTGTTAAATTCCACCCAAAGTGTCATGATTTGAATCATCTCATCCTTAACCTTGGCCCTCCATGCATGTTAGACGGTGAACCTGAGTTGTGGACACTTCCGTGCTCACGTGTCTCACCCTTGAGGCTTCTCACTGTCCCTAACAGAAACCAAGCCTCCTGAATGGCAGATGGACCATCCCTGGGCTCCATCCAGCTGAGGGTCAGGCTTACACAAACCCCCGATTTACAGTGCAATTAAGCCAAGAGAGAGGGAGGAGGAGGGGAGGCACACCTGGGGTGGCCAAGAATGACAGAGTGATGGCCAGGCAGGAAGGGACGGAGGCCATTTGGAGCCTCGTGAAATGTCAAGCGCCCCAAGGGTTTCAACAGCAGGATGTGATTCACACCATCACTCATCTCCTCGCACACGTGGCCTGGGGAGAGCAGGGGATGAGCGCTGTCCAGAGCCGGCCTCACTGAGATGGAGCCAAGACAGTCCACAGATGCAGGTGCCTCTCAGGAGGCTCAGGCCCGGCCTGTGCTTTGGCTTTACATGCACAAAGGAGAGTCACTGCTTTCAGGAAGAGGTGCTTGCTTCACCTGGGAGAGCTTGGGAGAAACTGCGTAGGAGTGTGCACATGCACATACACACACACACACACACACATACACACACACACACACGCACACACGCACACGCACACACGCACACACGCACACACTCTTTAATAAGACCAGGGGAGAACTTCCTTTTCCTTTCTCCTTGTTTAAACTCACTCAGGGTAATTTGAGAAACAAACATACCCTTGCAAGCCAAGGCCTTCAGGGAGCAGCAACAGGGAAAGGAATTGAAGCCCAGGAACACAGCGTCCAGCTTGGGCTGCAGGCCTAGAGCTCGAGGCAAAACCAGGCTCTCAAGTCCTGCTTGTCGGCCGGCAGGTGGAGGCTAACCTCTGGGGGAGGCAGAGTTCTCCTCTGCAGTGGGAGACGGACATAACCAGGCTCATCTCCTGGGAAGGTGTGTGCCTGGCGTGCTGAGCTCTCGGTAATTCCTCCCAGCCAACAGCACATCCTGGACATTCTAGATCAGCCATCCTTCGCTCCACGAGCATTTGCTGAGCAGCACCGTGTGCTGGACCCTGGAGCAGGACTGGATGCACAGCGACTAAACTCCAGAATCCCTCCCTCAGTGAGCTGGTCCAGGGGCAGGGGGCAGATGCTCCATGAATCATATGAACTATGGGGAAAATCAAGCTGGCTAAGGAGACTGTGCTCGCAGGAGTGGGAGGATGCTGGGAATATTGTGTGTGGGCGGGAAGGCCTCTCTGAAAAGGTAACGCTGAGCTTCCACACCAAGGTAACGGGTGTGCTCTATGTCTGCCTGCAGAAATCCTTCTGGGCTGGGAGAGCAGTGAGTGCAAAGGCCCTGAGGTAGGAGACCATGATAAGTTGGCAGGTGGCCTGCAAGGGTGAGCTGGGCTTGCACTCTGGTGGGGTTCCTCTGTGCCCAGGTGTGCAGAGCCTTAGTCCATGTCTGCAAGTATAAAGACAGCAGACAGAACGCTGGCTGAGCAGGGCTCAAAAAGATGCCTTTGGTATTAGATGTGTATTCTTCAATGAAAATGTACTTGGCAAATGGCAAGGGTCTTAAGCATTTTCTGAGTGCTCTGTGCAGCAAGCTGTGGATTCAGCTTCCCCAGGAGAAGCCCCGACATGGAGGTCACTGTGCAGGGCACTTACCAGGGGACGTTGCTGAATTCAGAAGTGGGAGGAAGCAGAGCTGGGCAGAGGGAGCTGTGGAGCTGTGTCAACTCCCCACCAGAGCCACAGCCGGCCCCCAGCGAGCTCGAGACAGTGTGGTCCACCCCTGGGACAGAGCCCCTGCCCTGGGGGCACAGCTTGCTTCAGCCAGGGCCAAGCCTCCAAGGTACACACAGGAGCCTGCCTGGGCAGGAGGTGGGACCTGGAGCCCAAGAGCCATCTGACCTGCTCTTCCCAGCAGAGGCCACGGCCAGGCCTGGCCAAGTCTGGCGCAGCCTGGGCTCATTTCTTCCTGGAGGCCCTGGGCCCCTGTTCCTGGCGAAGTTGAGAAGTGGACCTGGTGGGCGGTGCTGTGGCCAACACCACAGCTGTCCTGGACTTCAAGTGAGAGTCCTGCCTTCCCTCCTCCATCCTGTGTCCCTCACCCTCGGCCAGAGCCTGCTGGTCTCCTGCTGGGATGACCAAGACCCGGGACTCAGAGGAGTCCTTGGCCCATTTCAGGTTGAGGTTGCTGCACTTGGTCTCTTCGCAGCCAAGAGAAGAAAAGGAGCCCCGTGAGATGCCCGAGCGGATCAGACCCTGGGTCGCCACGTCAAGGTCCCTGAGCTCCCCATCTGGCTGGTCCTTGGCCCAGGGAGCCCTTGTGCATTGCTCACTGTGACTCCTGTTGTATTCCTTTGAGGAACAAGACCACCACCTGCAGAGCAGAGGATGAGGGGGTGAAAGGAGCCAATGGGAACAGTGGCCAGCGAAGCCCGTCCTCCCGGTCCTTGATTTCTGGACCCCTGTGTTCCTATGAAGGGCTTTGAGCTAAACATCCTGCTTGCTGGAGCAGGGTGCTCCGCCCTGTGTTGAGTTTCTGGAGGGCATCTCTGGGCCTTCTCACGGACTCTCTCCCGTGATCTCAGCGTGGCAGAGCTGGTGGCACAGAACACGTGGCTGCAGGCCCTCATGGTGGGCTCCCTCCTGCACCTTCTGTGCTGTAGAGTGGGGTCTTTGGGTTTGATGCAATGTCATGTGGACTTTTATGCTGATGAATAGAATATTCTGGAATCTCCAGGAGAGTGACGCCCAGGAGGCAAAGGCACACCTGGAGCATGTGCCAATTCCTACAATTAACCACTCTGCTTTCCGGAGCAGAAAGGTCCCAGGTCGTCATCTGGCCGCAGGTGGTCAGCTGGTGTCCTCTAGGGAGACGGCCACATCAGGGGTCACCTTTGGATGTCTTTCTGGCTGGGCCTTCTGCAATTAGCTGTGGCAGGGCCTCCATTTCTGCCTCCGTGGCTCCTGCATTAACATCTGTGCTGGTACAGGGTGGCCAGACTGGGACGGGCTGGTGTCAAATGAACATGAGTTTGTGGGAGCAAAAGGACGTCACCCTTGGGGCCCCTCCGTGTGTCTGGGGTGCCCCTCCGCCTTGCCTGCCGCTCCAGGTCTCCTCCCGCTGCTGCACGGGGAGCACCACGCTCCACCTGCATCTGGCTCTTGGCCCTCGGCTCCCTCAGGATGAAGGGACTCTGCAGAGGAGGAAGCTGAGACACACAGGACGAGTCAGAGTCGGGCTGGGATTGGGGTCCAGGCCAACTCCTGGCACGCTCTTAACTGGCACGCGAGTCACACGTGGCAAGGGAGGCTAGCGGGAACCAGGGCCTCCCCACACTGACGGCGACAGGAAAAGGAGCAAGGGTCTGAGCCCAGCAGGAGGGTCCCGGGGAGGTGAGGGCTGAGGACCTTGTCCTCATGCACATCAAAGAGGTTTGGGGTCCTTCCATCCGTGGCACCCCAGTGTGGACACCATGATGGGGACAGTGAGGGAGAGGCAGGGATAAGGAAACTCACCATCTTGAGGAGTCTGCTCCTCCTCCTTCTTTTCCCTCCTACGTCTTCCTCCATCTCTTCTCCAAAGAGTGGGGGGTCCCCTGTGCCTCAGGAACTGAGGACGAGGGTCCACCATGGCCCCTGCATCTTCTGCCACCACCCTGCCTCCTCACGGCCCAGCCACACTGCCCTCTCTGCATCCAGGACACAGCACACTTTCCTCCAATAGCTGTTTCCCTGGTATTTCCTGCCTGAAAGGCTCCCGCTCAGATGTCACCTCTTCAGAGAAGTTTCTGCATCTGTTAGAAGCCACATTCTGCTCCTTACGGAAGCCCAACTGCCACCTTGGTAGATGCACAAAAGGTTAATTCACCCACTGAAAGGACATCTAGAAAAGACAGCACGGGTGTGGAAAAGATGCTAATTGAGGTCAATAGGGACGCGGGCTTGCTCTCTCAATGTTTTCTCTATCAATATTTGAAGATTGTTTTCATCATAAATTCATGAAAGGTTGCTGTGGCTCCATCCATCATACATACATTCCAGGCAGATAGAAAATAAGAAGAGTCTAAAAAGCATCCACTCTCCAGCTGTCTGCTTTTCCTCTTAGGGAGCTTTCTAGGAAGCTTGGCTCTTAAATATTACAACAGTCCCCTCAGCTGCAGGAGAAGCTGGAAACAGGACTCTACTGGAAATATCACTGGAGAGAATAAAACCAGGCTTCTGATAGGAGTGAACAGTGGATGGTTGGGTAAGCAGCCTGCGATCTCCACCATGCCCTCTGCCACCCTGCCACCACTGCTCCTCCCCTCGTGGCTTTGTCCTGCTCACCTATGTATTTTTTTCCAGTAGGAAACATTACTGTGGGAGATTGTCACTGTGCTGCCTCCTCTGTCAGGCTGCAAGCTCCCCGAGGCTGAGAGTCACCTGCTTGATCCTGCTGCACCTGCAGTCCTATAGACCGCAGAACAGAGTGGTCCTCCTGGGAAAGATGCGTGGCCTCACTCATTTCTCTGCTTATGCACCCTGCAGTTACGCTTCAGGCTTCACCTGACCGTCAGACACTACCTTAAACTCTGGGACAGGAGAGTGGAATAAGGTGTGGCCTTCCTAGGGACAGTGACATGTGAACCGAGAAAACAAATCTAACAGCAAAAAGCCCAAGCAAGGTCATGCCCAGGAGCACTGGGAGCCCAGGAGGTGAACGGTCACCTGCCTGGAGAGGGGTCTCTGTAGCTGGGCCTGTGGTGTCCACCAGACTGCTAGCTCGGGCTCCTGCTGTCCGAAAGGGTCAGGAAAATGGAACTTGTGGTTCAAACAGGGGAAACTGTGGTTCAAACAATGGAGCCTGGAGAGGCCCGTTTGCCTTCTTCCATGGGAATGTCGCCATCCCGCCGTGACCCTGTGGGCTTCGGGGTGCTGAAGGGAGAGTCCTGGAGGAGACCGTGTCTGGGAGGGAGGCGGCTGTGTGACAGGCAAAAGGCTATCTCAAAGCCACCGTGGGCTTTTAAGTAAAGTCTCGATTATAATCACTCTAATGGGATTAATCAGTCTGCAATTTGGAGCCAGGATGCTCTGGGTCAGCTGTCCTGGGGCTCAGAGAAAGTCTCCCTTTCTTTCTGCCTTTAAGAGCAGCAATAAGAACAGGGCCCTGCTCCCGTGAATTCTGTCGGTCCTCACTCCGTGGGCTGGGACCTCTTGCCCTACCAGACACGGCTGCCGCCCCAGGAGTCCACTAGTGGGGACAGCAAATGGGAGCAGCAGGGGACGTTCCAGTGGGGGTGCGTGTCCAGGATGCTGCCGAGCAGATCTGGAGTCCGACCCTGCTTCTGGGCCACGGTCACCAGGAGACCTTGTGCAGGCCAGTCCCCTCTCTGTGCCTAGGTTTCCTCATCTGTAAAATGGGGTGAACGCCACGCCCCCTCTCAGTGTCGGAGGAACGAATAGTCCCAGTGGATACAAGCCCCTGTTGGCCTCTGAGTGGATGTTTTCCATGATGGTCAAACTCTCCCCTTTGGTTTAACTTTGCTGATGGGAAGAGGGTGAGCTAGTTGTGCTGCCTCCCTTAGTAACAGAATTGCTGACACAGCGAGCTGACAAGATGTGGCCATAGGAACACCTTGGATCCGAGTCAGAAGGACCTGCCCTGCTTCACCTGTGGGACTGAGGCTCTGCGCCTCGGGCTCTTCTGCTGCCGGGTGACAGTCTTCACAGCAGACATTCTCTCTGCCCAAAGGGTGACTGACGTCATCAGAGGAGGTTGCTTGGGCGCCCCCCCTCACCTGGCCCCGGTGCCGTTCTCTGCCACCCTCACCCTGGCTGTTGTGCCATGTGACAAACAGACTTCCCTGTCTTTTACTGTCTGTCCCCTCCAGTTACAAAGCCAGCTGTGTGGGGGCAGAGGATCTCTGCCTTGCTCACTGCTGCACCTCCATATCCTAGAAGGGCCCTGGCGCAGACGGGGTATATAATACACATTTGCTGAAGAGCTGCGAATGAAACTGTCTTAAATTCTCTAAGCTTCGGATTCTTCGTGAGACTAGAAAGAGCCACCTCTGGGGTTATTGAGGGGCTAGTTTACGTCAAGTGCAGGAGGATGTCAGTAAATGGCCATGATGACAATGACAGAGATCAGACTGTGTCTGGCATACCTTCCCGCCTGGCCCTGCTTCTGAGAGCCGAGGTCACAGGAAGAGGATTTGGATCATCATTCCCCAGATCTGGCAGCAGATCAGTGTCTCCTGAGGAGCTTAGGAAAAAACATCTGTGCAGGCCTTGCTGTGGTCCTTCCGGCCCAGATCTCCGGATGGAGCTCAGGAATCTGTGTGTTTTAGGTCTGGAGTGGCCAGGGCCTTTCCCTTGCTGGAGTTAGAAAGGACACAAGGCCAGAGGGAGCTGTCAGGATGGCTGTGTTCCAAGGAGGATCCTGGGAAGGAATTCCTACCTGCTGAAGGCAACACTCGCTGTTACCCGGGAGGGAAAGGAAGCCAAGACCTACTGACCAGTGAGAGCTTGCTGGCTAGGAGGGCCACCTCCGTCAGGCAGGACACGTACCCCAGCCACACACAGAGCCTGTCAGGCGTGTTTCCGTGAACGAAGACGAGGAACACAATGTGCCAAAGACGTTCCTGCTTTTAAACCTGACACCCTGGTAGCAGGTAGGAAGTGAGTGTTTGCCGCCCCTTGGCATTGCTGAGTGTTTAATCTTTTAATTATTACTCTCGGTGTTTTTACAGTGTCATGGTAATAAGCAAACTCATGGCCTCTTTCTTAAACTTTATTTCATGCCTAGAGTGTTTACACAACTGTGAATCCCCCACAGGGCAAAATATTGGGGCCAAAAGTTAAACCCAGAGGGTAAACAAACTGAAATCATTCTGTGTTTACAGTAAAGTAAGTGTATATGAAAGCAAGTGAGCTGATATTTTCTTAGTAATCATCCAGATCTGTGCTGCCCAGTACCATTGCCATCAGTCACATGTGGATATTTAAATTTAATTAAAATTGAATTAAAAATTTAGTTCCTCAGTCGGCAGCCACATTTCCAGGGC
This sequence comes from Ictidomys tridecemlineatus, assembly GCF_052094955.1. Taxonomy (NCBI): domain Eukaryota; kingdom Metazoa; phylum Chordata; class Mammalia; order Rodentia; family Sciuridae; genus Ictidomys; species Ictidomys tridecemlineatus. The sequence continues at coordinate 8,321,490 of NC_135483.1, read as the reverse complement.
TCCCTAGCCGCATGGGGCTGGGGACTCCAGCCTTGACGACAGAAATACCGAACAATCCCATCGTCACAGACGCTTGTATTGAACAGGGCCAGTGGGAATTCTCCAGAAGAGCGTGGTTTAAGCAAACCACGGCTGGCGTATGGAAATCGGCAACCTGTGATCAGAAAAGACACAGAAGGTGTGCTGTTGAGAAATGCGAGTCTCAACACAATCTTCTGTAGCTTTTGAAAACATCTTAGCTATTTACAAGGGAACTGTCACTGTGGATACGAGAAAATGGTGTCTGCATCGAGTGGACTGTAAAAGTGGCAGTCGGCAGATGTTTGGAGGCTCTACCCAAGAGGGGCTTTGCTTGCACAGGGAGCAGAGGCCAGCCTTTCACCTCCCCTAGCTCCTGGGTGAGGATGGCCCTGCGGAGAGCAGCGTGGGCAGCAGGCAGGTCTAGCTTGGCACCTGCTTGCTCTTCCCGATGAGAGGAAATCATATGGGTTGGGCACCTCTCCTTCCTTTTCCAGGACAAGCTGGGGTCCTCAAAGGGACAGGGTGTGCTGCCCGCTGTCTTGGAACCTGGCCTATGTCTGAATGAAGTGAGCAATAAAACGTGTCCACCTGACAGAGAGTCGGAAGCCTGAACAGATAGAGGACAGAGCAAGCCCCACCTGCTTCCTGTCCGCATGGGGCCAGTGGTTTACTTAGATGTGTGCCCACGGGCTGTGGGTCAGGCAGTCCTAAGTGCCACTCTGTTTCACAGTCAATGAACTGCCCGTGTCACTAATTCCATGAGCACGGTTTGTGTGATTTATTCATGTATAAGTTGTGATGGTCACTATCTGTGCAGAAGTTTGTTCCAAAGAGCAAATAAAATGAAACGCAGCTGGGACCAGGGGCCCGGCCTGCCCCAGAGCAGGAGGTCCCCCAGTGCTGCTGCTTCTCTGGACTTACCAGGCTGCCTTGGGAGACTGGCCTTTCAGACCCTGGGCTCTTTCCGTTTTATTTTTATTGTTCTGTTAGATTTGTGGATCAAGTTCAACCACAAACGCATCTCCCATCTCCCCAAGAGCTCTGATTTACCCACAGACCCCTTCTGTTCTCCACAGGATACGGCTGAAAGCTCAGTTCCATCACAGAGGGGCCACAGCTGGCTAGGAGTGCCTGGGTACCCTGGGCAAGTCCCTGGGCGGGAATGAAACGCCTCAAGGGGCTTGTTACTGGGGCCTTACCTTCTTCCCTGAAGAGACCTCGTCCCCTGCAGCTCAACAGGAAGCTCCTCCTGCAGAGGCTGGGCCCTCATGCAGTGGGCGCAGGTGGTGGCAGGGAGAGGTCCACTCAGCCTGGCCCGTGGCACATGCCCATGATCATAACAGACCTGGGGCCTTCAGGGCAGGAGGCCATGGTGGGAGTTCTGCTCCACTGCACGGTGGCGGAAGCAGCCCTAGGGGAGGAGGGACCTTCCGGAGGACAGAAAGGCATCACTGGTGCACGGCAAGGCTGGGCCCGGGGCCCAGGGCGTGGCATCCCGTCGGGCTGTCTTGCTGTGTTCTTCCCGTTGCGGCCTCCTTTGCCCTGTCTCTCAGAGCTCTGAGGCCTGGTGGTCAGACCCCACCCAGCGCGCCTGTCCCCACAGCACCCCTGCTCCTCGCTTACCCCCTCTCCTTGGTGGATTCCGTCCTCACAGCAAGGCTAAAAGAAATGTAATTTGGACAAAATAATTCCCTCTCAAGGCTCAGGGACTAATACTTGCCAGTTCAAGAGGTTTTGAAAGACAGGGTTGGATTACTCTAATCATATCCCATTATGGCAAATTTCAAGCTCTTAATAACGCCAGATCCTAAGGTAAGGGCAGAGAGAGAGGCCCGGCGTGGCAGCTAATTGGCCGTGATGTCGGGCCAGCTTCTTGGGCTGAGCCTCAGCCCCCTCACCTAAGAAACAAGGTCCCTCAGGCCCTTCCCCCTCGAGGTTTCTGCTCCTCCAAAATAAAGGGGAAGACTTCCAACTCTGAACGGGGGTTTGGTTTCTCCATCTCCACATCCTGACCTCTGGGAAAGGATGTCACTGGCGTGGCACCATCGGCCTCCTGGGTGGCCCTTCCCTGTGTGGGTGGCTCTGGGCAAAGAGCTAGATATGCCACCTTCCTGGCAAGTCCCTAGGAATCCCTGCCATTCCCCGGGAATCTCCCATTCCCATCTAAACCAGGTCCAAAGGTTTGACTGCATGGTCCTTGGTGCTCCTCTCCATACCCTTCCACCTAGAAACAGCCTGCATGATGCCCTCCCCAGCCAGGGGGCGGGGGGGCTCGGGGAGTCTAGTGTTTCTCCAGTTTTTAACAACCACCGACGGAAGCCGAGGCAAGGAGAGCAGGCTGCAGTGGCGGTGAGCAAACTGTCTGCCGTGGCGACGGGCTTCACATCAGGACTTCAATCCTGCCATCTCCATGCGCTCGTCCGCCTCAGCCCAGGGTCAAGAGCACACAGTACTCTCCAACCCCCCCCCCCCCAGCACCTCCCACGGCAGGTGCACATTTGCCAGTTCTTTATAGTTTACAGAGCCTAGGTCGTGCGTGGAATGAGTCAAGGTTCTGTTGGTGGCAAAAACCAGAAACCATCTGGGCTTAGTTGAGAGAGAGAGGGAGGGAGGGAGGGAGGGAGGGAGGGAGGGGCTCAGGGAAACAGGAAAAGAACATCCAAGACTCATGAGCGTAGGAGGGTGTCATCCTGTGGGATCAAACAGTCAGATTCCAGACAGTAAAGTCAATCCATTCTAGGTTTTTCAAACCGAGGGCATTCAATACTGGGAACTGGCTCTGCCTGTGACCCGATGGCTGAAGGTCAGCAACAGCAGGATGGGAACTCCGCCCAGGAGGCCTGGGAGGCAGGAGGGAGCCGCTCAGATCAGAAGAGGAGCCCCTGGACCAGGAGCTGGGGCACGGGGGTGAGAGGGTTCCAGTCATCGGGACTGAAGCTCTAAGGAGGGACAAGGCCACTGCTAAAGAAGCCAGTGGAGAGGGGCAGGTGGGCAGTGCCTGGACCTTCCTCCTTTCCCACCTGACTGCTGTAAGCACTTCCTGTTGCTTGAATCTGTGCAAAGGTGGCTGGCAAGGGGCAAGGTGAGCAGCTCCCTGCACCACCCAGGGAGAAGGGGGCTCAGAGGGACGGCCACCGGGGCACCTCACCAGTCCTGACTCTGGAGCCCCACTCCAGGGCGACTCAGCTCGGCTGCACCCAGGCCCTGGCTGGCTTTCTCCAAATTCCTCAGCAAGGCCCTCTGGCGGCCCCAGCTTGGCCCATGTGATCCCTCTGGGTGCCCAGCTGTGACTAAAGCACAGAATTAGTAAGGAAATAGGAGCACCCACTTCCAGTATGGGTCACTTCAGGGGCATCATCTCATTCGATGGCCGGGGGGGGGGGCTTTATTTTCAGCTTTGTAGACAAAGACACTGAACCTCAGCAGCACACGATGATTTCTACTTATTATGTGATGGCCCAGAGCGACTTTGAACCACATGGATTTGGGCTCTAATTATGTCTTTTTCTCTCATTGGCTGAGTGACCTTGAACAGAGAAGTCCACCTCAGTGTTCTTCTCATCTACATAAAGGACACGGCCATGTGGAGAAGATGCATTGGGATCACACACATGTACACACACACATGACAAAATTAGTACTCAAAACCGCCTACTTCCAACAGCACAGCGCTGTGGCTTCTAGTCACACGCCTTGACTCAGTTCAGGGAAGCTTTGAGCCAGGTCAGTAGAGCTTCCTGGTCTCATTACATAAGCTGTTCTAATGCAAAAGGTCAGAGTGATCAGCATGGCACAGAGGCAGGATTAAGATCTAATCCATGTATCTCAGCCTGCAGCTGGGCGGGGGCGAGGTGCAGTGTGGTTCTTCTGGAAGGAAAACACCTCAGTCTTTTTAGGTCTAAAGCTCAAACACACATACTTACATCAACACACATAGAGCATATCTTTGAAATCAAATTTATGGGGAGTGGTGCTTAGGGAAAACCTCTGCAAGGCTCCCTCTGGAAAGCGTGCCATTGCTGGAGAGCCTGCCAGTCACCCCCATGTGATGCTCACATCCTCTGACCCAGAGGAAGCTTGAGATACAGGGTGTGGCATGGCCTAGCATCAGGTCAAAGAGACTCAGAATGGCTCCCCTGGCCAGGCTTCCGCCCTTTAAGTCTGAACGCAGGGTCAAGACTTCTGCTCACAGCGGTCTGCAGGGGCCAGGAGCCGAAGCCCTGGTGGCCACTAGTGCTGCCTGGCACGTCTCTGCTGCTCCCCTCGTGTGCCTGGGCCACCCTCATTTCATTTTTTCTCATTTCCCCAGCACAGGCTCATCTTTGCCCATCCCTCCTCTGGCCCCTGCCTCCCACCCCACTTCCTGGGATCTGACCTTCTTCGGCAGAGGCTGGCCTCGCTGGCCCATAGTATGCCCTGAGTTTCCCAAACTCCACACACTCTAACACCTACAGGGCTGGGCCTTCCTTCAGGATTGCAAGTAGGTGCTGGAGATGCTCAGCAGACACTGAGGTTCGGCCCCTCCACAGTCTGGCTTTCTGCCTGCCTCAGTTTACCTCTGGGCTCTTACCTTCAGTCTTGGCTCTGAACCTCCAGGGATTGGTGTTTTCATCCTTTTGTTGATCACGCAGCCAGTCTTTATCCATCACCTCCTGTATTTGTTTCGTAAGGCTGCCTTGACAAGGTACCTCAGAAGAGTGGCTGGAAACATCAGGAACGCACTTTCCCACAGCTCCAGACTCGAGGGATGGATAGAACCCGGCCCTGCTCCCTCTTCCTAGCACCTGGTGACCAGAGGCCCCCTGGTGTTTGCCAGATTCCAGGTGCATCACACGACACAGCTGCTGTCTGCATCCGCGGGCTCCTCATCTGTGGGTCCACCTGTGGACTGAGATGTCTCTACACACTGGGCCTGCCCTGACCACACACATTCTTTTTTCTGGCCATCGTTTCCTAAGCAATGCAGTATAACGACTACCCCAACAGCATTGACAGTGTTTGAGGAATTGGAAGTCATGTAGAGGCGATTTAAAGTGTACGGGAGAAGATGTCTTGGTCATATGCGAATAGCGTGACATTTTATTTAATTCATGGGAGTTCCTGCCTCAGTCACCCATGGATACTGAGAGGTGGCAGCGCCTGCACCTGTCTTCATGAGGCTGTCTTCTCTGTATGTCCCTGACTCTTTAGGTGACATTCTCCTCCTTGTGTGTCTGGGTCCACATTTTCTACATTTTATAGAGATATCACTCTTGGGGTTAATCCACTCTTATCTCATCTTAAGTTGATGACATCTGAAAAGTCCCTATTTTCTAATGAGGTCACAGTCACAGAGAGGGATAGCGACATATTGTTTTAGGTGACATGACTTATCAACCTACAGCACCCACTGGCCTGTGTCAGGCCATGCTCCTTGGCCCTTCGTGTGGGTGCATGAGTCCAGGCCTTCCGGATACTCTCAGCCCACATGGGACTGACCACCTGGTCAAGGCTGGGCCTCTGTCTGCTCACCATGCTCACACCAGCTGCCTGGACTTCCGGATCTCTCTTCCCTCTAGAGCTAAATTCTTTCACTATTTTGATATGTATGTTTTTAATCACCACAACGTCGATGTCTAATCTCCAGGAAACAGAGAGGTTAGCTCAGTGCGTATCTGAGCCAACATCTGCCAGGATGAGGCCGAGCTGCTAGCTCAGGATTTAATAAGAAGAAATAGGAGAGGGAATTAAATTAGAGGGAACAGGAATAATCACCCATCTCCACTTCTCTTCAAAAAATATTATTTCAACCATTTTCAGGGGAATCCTCACTCCCCACTCGACAGCTCTAGCCCTCAATGCAATTTTCTTTTTGGAAGCCGGAAGATTTGAGAGCGTCCCAGAGAAATGAGCTGGGAAGGCTGGCAAGCTCCTTCTGAGAAGGCCCCATCGTGAGCAGGTCAGCCACGGGGCGCCCTCACCACCCGCAGCTCTGCTTGACGGTGTGGACGCAGTCACAGATGACCCACAGGGCGGCTGGTGTGACCATGCTCCCAAACAACTCTACTTACAGCCACGACAGTAGCACCTGGGCGGTGTGAAGCTTTTCACTGTGACAAAACACAAGGTAAAACCAAGTTATTGGCTCTGGCTCCGTAAGTTTCCATTTCTTGTCAACTGGCTTCATTGCGGTGGCCTGTGGCGAGGCAGACTATTATGGCAGAGGGGGGGATGGCTGTGGGGAAGCAGGAAGCAGACACAGAAAGGCAGGGGCCAGGGCCTAGATAACCTATTTCCTCAAACAGGCCCCACTTCCAGAAGTTTCTACCACCTCCTAGTAGTAGCACCACCAGCTGGGGACCAAGCCTTCAGCTCACGCCTCTGAGGGACATTCCAGATCCAAACCACAAGGTAAGCCGAAGTGTTCCGACCCCTGGGTGGTGGCAGAGAATCGGGAAGAATCCCCAGGATCCCAATCTGAGGTCCAGCAGCGGAGGGTTGAGCCAGCTCTTCTCAGCCAGCAGCCGCTGGTACAGGCCTCGTGAGGAGGAGGGGCCTCCTCTTCTCCGGATTCCCAGCCCGCCTGGTCAGTGTGGAAGTGCTTGAGGTGGCAGGACAGCTGGCTTCCTCTCTCTGGTGGCCGTAGGGCCACCGGGCACCACCTCAAACTCTTGTGCCCAACGGCCTTTGGAAAACCTCCATCCCTCGGGGCTCCGCTGCTCCAGGCAACACAGTTCCTGGGATGGCTTTTTGGCCAACATGGTTTTATGTCCTCCCCTTCTCAGGTCCCCTCATCTCGAGGGACGTTGGCTTCAGACCAGAGAATCGGGATGCAGAAAGCCAGTGCGTGTTTGAGTTGCTGCCTTGGCACCTCAGCGGCAGGGCCAGGTGACGGCTCCCAGGTGTAGCCTCCTCCCACGTGGGGAGAAGCGGGGAGTGCGGAGGGAGTGCAGGAGGAGGGAAGGGAAGCCATTGTCCAGATGGGCCCTGAGCAGGTGAGTAGATGCAGCTCTCGGGGCTCCGGAGGGAATGGCTGGGGCGCACGCGGAAGGGTGTGACTCCTTGAGCGCGCCTGACGGCTGAGGTGCAGGGTTGGGGGGCCCAGCTCACAGAGGTGGCATCCACAGTTGTGACAGAGATGCAAGGTGCTGGTTGGATCTTACCTGTGTGTTAAGTCATGCAGCCCAGGTGACACTACTGGGAGATGGTGGGACCTTCAACAGGTGGCCTCCTAGGCCTCCTAGGCCGTAGGAGACAAGCTCTGGAAGGGAATGCTGTGACTGCCTACCCCTCCCTTCCTCTTTTCCCCTTCCTGGCCATGAGGTAAGGGGTCTTGCTCCACACACACTGTCTCCCAGGATGCCCTGCATCTCCACAAACCCCAAAGCAACAGGCCGACCTATCATGGCCTGGGAACTCTGGAGCTGAGTCTGAACAAACGTTTGCCTGAAGCTGCTCATCTCAGGCATGGGTTGTTGTGAGGAGACGTTACCACAAGGTGGTTAAAGCCAGGCAGGTGGGGAGCTCAGTGGAGCCCACCTGGGTGTGCCTCTGTCTGTCACCAAGCAGTGTAGCGCACAGTAGGCCAGCAGAAGCCAGCCCAGAGCTGGCCCCCAGGCCTCGAAGGGAGATGGCAAAATCTCAGCTCACCCTTCTCTCGGGAAGGTTTCAGATTTCCTGGGCCTCCTCAGTTGTGTTAATTCTGATCTTTCTGAATTGTCTTTGCGAGGAGAGTTGGTTAGAAGGACGAGGAAGAGCTATGTCTCTCCTCCTCCACTTCCTCCTCTTCTCCTTCTTCTTTTTCTTCCTCCCCTCCTCTTCCCCCTCTCCTTCTTCTTATTTTTCCTGCCCCTCCTCTTCCTCCTCCTTCTTGCTCTCTCTCCTTTTCTGAAATAGTTATGCTTCTTTGATTAAAACTTTCAAAATTCTTCACCCCACCCCTTCTCCTCTGTTAAAACAGAAGTTTTACAAACTAACTATTCAGATTCTATAGGAAGGATAAGGACCAAGCTTGGCATGAATGATTTTAACAATGGCTCCCTTGTAATTCCAAGACATAGAACAGGCCTGACTCTGGGGGATAGACTGCCTTACATCTAAGAAAATGATTTTCAGCTAGCGTGTGACACCCCCTGTAGACGGCATGGTCTTTGGCTAAAATCCAAGGGCTTGTCTAGGATCTGTCCCCCTGGGACTTGCCCCGTACCCCATAAGGCCTCCCTTCACACCACCGACACCTCTGACAGCATAGGGTCTACCGAGTCACATGGTCCATGAGGCTCCTTGCACCACAGCCTGGACTTTCCACAGACCCCTTTGTCCCATGGTCCTCTCTCAAACCTGGAGCCTGTCACCTGTCTATGAGTCAACGAGGTATGCTGTGTGTAGTGTGTGCTCCAAGACAAACCCCAGAATACCCACACTTCCTCATCTAAGGAGGGAGGTACAGAAGGAGACAACACCTGTGCTGTGTAGATGCTGCCAGGCGTGCTCTGGGCCACTGGATCCTAGATACGCCACGAATGTGGTAGGACTTGGGGCTACGATGGGGGTTCCTGCCTCCTTCCTCAGTTTCCCAGGCTAGTCCAGTGCTTCTCCTTCATGCTCTGGAGCACATGTGTGTCATCAGTGTCCCCAGCACACCAGCCACCTCTTATTCATCTGGCCCATCAAAATAACATTGTCAAAATGCATCAGAGTGCAGCTGAGGCACACCGCGTGGATCCCGAGTGCTATCTCTCTGGTGATAGTCCTATGAAAGAGGGAAATCGAGCGTAAGCTCAGGCTCTAAGTGCGTATTGTTGTCCATTCCACATGACTGAGCACCAGGCGTGACCTCTTTCCTTCCTGGAACACAACAGAACACACTTTCCAAGTCCATGGCTGCAGGCTAGGACCCGAGATGCTGTCTGCTCTAGTCCCCATGCTGTAGAGGGCACGTTGGCCACTCAGGGCCGCCTCTTAGTTGCAGTTGTCTAGAGCTGCCCTCTAGGCCTAATGGCTTTTGCAGGGGACACTAGGGAGCTCCATGGAGGTGTGATGGGGGCTGAGCCACTCTGCCTGGCCTCTAGAGGGTGGCCTTCCGCCTCTCCGCTCCCCAGACAGGGTTGTTCTTGCCTGTTGTTTGGCTCTTTCGGCTGGTGGAAGGAAGCCAGTCTTAGACATTTCTACTTGGTCCCCGCCACCATGCTAGCTCCCCCCACCCCAGGACAAGAGCCTGAAACGGAACTTGGGGATACACATTCTCTGGTCCCTTGGAGCGCATGTTGTCGATTTTTCTGTACTTGATCTAGGGCAGTTGTGTGAATTCAGTGTGTGTTCCATTTGTAGCCACAAAAATTTAGGAAGAATATGGATGAATTCAATTGATGTCTTTAGGATCCAGGGCTCACAGAAAGTCACCCATGTCACCAGGGGACCAGGTGCTCATGAGAGAGTCAAAACAATCCACGAAGGGCCCCCGTCTCTCAGGTGGCTGCCTTTGCAGGCTCCCCTCGCCCATGGCAGTGAGCCTCACCTCTCTAGGCATAGGATACAGGTTGTCATGGTGACAGAAGAAAACACTCGGAAGGTCTATGGAAGTAAGCAGTGTAAACCGTTTCCCAAACACTCATGACAGTGGCCCTGGAAATTCACAGCACCAACAAAAAGGCTCAAAGGAGCCCTGAAGGTGGGCGATCCACAGAGCACTGCTCAGATTCCCCTGCCTCTGGCTTCCCTGGGTCACCCTGCGGAGTCCAGGGGCTTGGGCTGGGATTCCAGGTGAATGAGGAACAACCAGCAATGACAAAGCCCCTTGCTAATTAAAGTTCCTTGAAAATGACCAGGTGAGCTGCCACCTGCTCTGCCCTTGCTCCTGCAGCTACACTAGAGCAGACTAGAGCTGCACCAACTGTGAGGTTAGCGGGTGGGACTCAGAGTCTCAAGGCGGACAGGGCAGCAGGACAAGGCAGTGAGTTGCCCAAGGCCATGCGGTCTGCAAGGTCCACTCCCTGGGTCCCCGAGCTAGGCCAGGGTTCATCTGACCATGAGGCCATCTCGCAGGCAGCATATTTGACTTGGCATCCTTCCTGTCCCAGCAGTGGGGAGGTGCTCTGAACCTCCCTCAGCAGGACCCCCAGGCTCCTCAGGGACAAGTGAGGAAGACAGAGGCAGCCAGTGCCTGTCCCACCCGGCCTCAGAGGTGCCGATCCACTGTCATGCCTGTGCACAGAGCGCGGTGGAGAGGCGCTCCAGGGTGGGCTGCGTTCTGAGCCTCCAGGAGAGCAAGCAGGGACCAGCGTGCCCAAGACAGCACTGGGGTAGGGACAGGGAAAGGCGAGACAGGGACAGTCCAGCAGGGCTGACGGGGCTGCTGGGCCACTCGACACACAGCTGGGTGTCAGCTTGGCCAGGAGGGAGGGAAGGAAGGTTGACAAGATGGAAGATCCAAAAAATAGCTCAGGTCCCAGGACAGGAGTGACTGGGCCACCGTGTCCCCACTTAGTGGCCTTAGAAAGCCAATGCCCCCTCCCATGTGGTCAGCACCGCTTCAGCAGCCTCACCTGGACACACGGCTGCATGGCGTGCCTGGCCTTGCTTCCTGCACATGCTCACAGGATTCCAGGTAGCATGCCCACAGTGGACATCATGGTGGCCCATCCCACCACTGTATTGTCCTCCCCATGGGCTAGCCTCTGACCCTGCACCTGCATCTGTAGATTCCCAGCACCTGACAAGCTCCAGCCGTTGGCAGGAGCCTGCACTCTCCTCCTGCTCCTCCCGCCCTTCTCTGTCCCTCAGCACCAAGCCTGGCACTCACACTGGGAGGCAGCCTGCATGGCTACAGGTCCCTGCCTTGTGGCTACTGTAATCTTGACCACCTCATGGGGACACCCCACCTCCATTCTCACCTGCTTTCTGGCTCTCCATGCTCCCCTTCATCCATGCACTCACTCATTCATTAAACCCATGGGGGTTGAGGACCTACTATGTACTGGGCACTTTCCTAGTCTTTATACATGCAGCTGTGAATAAAATTAATTAAAAAAATAACCTGTCCTCTTGAAGCTTACATAACACAGGGAGGGTCGCAGTCAATAAACCAAGAGCAAATAAGTACAGTGTGCATGAATGATGAAGATAATAGAAAGAGGGACATATACATGTCACATATGGTTATGTACCCAGGCAAAGCCACTCATAGTCACACACACACGTGCACACCGAGGTATAGAGAACTTGGGTGAAGGGTTAATATTTTAACCAATTGGGTCAAGAAACACCTTCTCCAATCCAAAGGAAGCAACTATGTGAAGCCCTTTCTTGGTAACAGCAGGTTCTTTAACATCTGGATGATGTCAAACTCTTCCTCTTTCCCCTGCAAAACCGGCTTCTCCAGGTACGTTCTCTATCTCTGTAAATGGCCCCTCAGGCTTTAAGGGCTCAGATCAAAACCCCTGCCCCTCTCTCCTGCTCACACTCAAGGTGCAGCCAGTCCTCTCTGCATGGCCTCCCGACTGCCCGGAGCCCCTGCCATCCCCCACCTGGGAGAAGCTCTGCACAGAGGTGTTGGGCAGGCCCCGAGGGTCCCTGTGGACCTCAGGGAAGGCAGCCAGGTGGAGGCAGAGGAGAGCACGGAGCTGAGCAGGGGTGGCGTGGTGCGTCCTGCAGGCCAGAGTGAGGGGCCACAGAGAGACTGAGTGGAGTGAGAGGAGGCGAGAGGGCAAAGGGGGAGGGTCAGGGAGAGGGAGCTCCCGAGTGCTGGGTGCAGGGGAGGCTGCACTGGCTCGCACTATCTTGGGGTTCCTCTGGCTTCTGCTCTGAGGATGGAGCTGGGGGAGGGAGCAGGGACACTGGCCAGTGTGTGCTGCAGTGGAAGGCAGGGAGGGGAAGGCAGGGTGCCTGCAGTGGAGAGGGGTGACATGTCGTGAAGGTCACGCTGAGAAAATCATCTGGACTTGGTGTGAGTGGAGGGAAGGGGCCGGAGTTTGGGCTCAGATCTTAGAAGGCAGAGGGTCTGTTCACAGAGATGGAGTCCATATGGGAGGAAGCCATGTTTGCAGGGGAAAGTGGAAGAGTGTGTTTTGACACCATCCAAACCATACAGCATTTGCTGGAACTGCATGTTTTTATTAAGTGTGCGTTACTTGCATTTCATGCTTCTCACCGCCCTGCAGGTGAGTGGTAACACATGCATGCGCGTGCACACACACCATGTGCACACAGGTTTCCAAATATATCGGGATCAGAATGTCTTTCAGGAGGGGGCAGGTATTTTTCCGAGAAGGCTGTTGCCACAGCGATTGCTTTTACCTCATCCCCTTCCTTACTGCAAATTTGTACAAGTCTCTTTCTCTCCCACTTAACCCTGCAGAGCTAAGTGTTACTGTTCTTGAGGACTCTACTGTCGTCAAGAGCTGGCCTGCATCTCTGCACCCGAGGAAGAGGCTCCACTCTCCCTGGAAGGAGGAAGGACAAGGGCAGGCTGGTCCTCTCCTTTGGGGGCACAATCTGGATGGTGCACAGAATACCTCTGCCCACCCTGTGGCCAAACATGGATCACAACCTTTCCAGGCTGCCATGGAAGCTGGGAAGCCTTGTCCTTGCAGCTGGGTGACCCTGTTTCTGGCCACCCAGCTTGAGGGACCTGCCACTGCAAGGAAATGGGAATGGGTGTGGGGCACACTCAGCGGTCTGTGCCATCTGATCTAGAACCTGACTTCACTAGGATGGCAAATTTCCCAAACCACCAGTCTATGAACGTCTTCAAAGGCAACACCTTCCTTCACTGGTGTTTTTTCAACCAAGGGCCAATGAAGGAATGGAGGCCTTCCTGAACACCTTCCTCACTCAACATCTCCCACCTGCCCCCATCCTGAGCACGCACAGTGTGCCTGGGCTTCTGTCGACCTCTCTGTTCCTCCCTCAGCCTAATCACCAGTCAGCCAACCGCGGCTCAGACGAGTGCTGCTGGCCCGTGCCTCTGCCCAAGCCCCGTGTGGACTTGTGTTCCGTGTTAATCAGAAAAAGAGAGGCACAACAAGAAGATCTTGCCTTCTGCTACCCACTTCCAAAAGGGTACGAGTGAAAGTGGTAGAGCCAGAGAGAGACCGGTAGCCACTCCAGCCACCATGATGCTGCTCACACCCACCCTGGCCAATGCCCCTGGGTCCAAACCCAACTCCAACCCGACTCCGTGCACACCCAGGCCCCTGGCACTCTGGTGCTCATGGCGGGGATGGCCCTGGAGCCCTCCTCATGGGCCTCCTCCTCTCAGAGGCCCCGACTAGGCTCTGAATCCTTTTCTTATCACACTGCACACAATTAGCCCTCAGCACTTCTTTCCCTCCTGCAGAGATCTAAGATGCACTGAGAATGAGCAGGAAAATGGTCCTATCCAGTCCTCGTCCTCTGGGGAGTTACAGGAGGGAGCAGGAGGGAGAGGCTGCTTACGGGCCAGAGCAATCATGCCACAAATCTGAAGCATCAGGGAGTTTACAGAGGGATGGCCCAAGGTCCAGCCAGCGTCCTGGCTCTGAAGCTGGGGTACCATCCACCCCACGGGCCTGCAAACCCTCACTCATTCTCCAGATACAGCCTCAGGGTGGCTTCCTCCTCGTTGGGATGATGTTTGCAGCAAACCAAAATAAAGAAATGTGTGTATTTTTCCTGAGAGGAAATGCAAAGTCTGGCACCAGGAGATGCTCCAAGTTACCTCTTAAGATTCTGGATTTAAAGGGCCACTTCTCTCTGGGCTCTCACAGGGCAACGCCTACCTCTGCTATGGCAAACCTTACATTCAAGTGAGGATGCAGGTACCTTGTGCTGTCTCCCTCACTAGAGCCCGTCTAGCTTGAGGCCAGGACTCTGCAAGTGCCACCGTCAACCACAGACAGTGTTTAGCACATGTCGGGAGATGCACTGACTCACTCCAGCCTGCAAGGGACCAGCTGCCCGCCTTCATTCCTGGAAATTTAAGAGCAGGCAGGGTGAGCCATTTGCACAGAGCACCTTAGCTCAGGTACCCTGGTGATGACTTTCCGGATATAAGGGCTCAGGCAAAACCTCAGACTCTCAATGCGCCTGAAAACCCTTCTCAGGATATTCACTGGCGCACTGTTGTCTCCCTGGACTTCCTGGTTTAACCAGAGAGGGGCGCACTACCCCACAGACACAGCAGAGGTCCTGGGCAAAGGCACGTCCCCTCCCCCGCTTCCTCTTTCAATCTCACACATTCTCTTGTCCAGAATTGTTTTCTTTAAGAACAGAAGTTCAGAGAGCATTCTTGCCCTGCTCCGCATTGCCTTTATTTACCTAATTCAGCATTTGAGCTATTTGAAAACTGTCTTAAATGCTTCAAGGCATTGTCTGCATTTTAATTAAAGAACTGCTTCTCTGATTAGTAACAAAAGTACAAATTTTACTTTTGTAAAATTTTTTTTACTTATGCAAAAAAAAAAAAAAGGCCAAAAAAATTACTCTATCCTGGAATTTTCATGCCTGACCAAGGTTCTCTTTGTCCCCATCTCAACACTGTGCAGATGGAGACATTGAGTGGACCTTGGTAGTGTCCTCCTGTCTTCCAGGGCTTCCTGGGGAGAAGACTGAGCAGTCAGCTCTCAGCGTGGCCACAGCACTACTTGAGCTCTCTGTTCACACATACAAATGGTGGACTAGAAGCCTGGCCAGTGCCTAGAAAGGAGAGCTGGGGCACAGCACAAGCGTATGAGCGGGCGAGGGAGAGTGACTCAGTCTGCCCAGCAGCTCCTGTTAATCCTCGTGGAGGCAGGGAGGGCATCTGCTCCCCCACTAAGCCACACCGCTACCTGCCACTCCTCCCCATGACCCCCCGGGATGTCATCGGCAAAATAAATGGACAGAGAAGGGGGGCATGGGGGCAGATTTGCACACCGACTTAGGACATTTTTCTTAGGGAATGATTCCTTATGCCACATGGGAAGTTGTAAAAATGCGTATGAGTAGGCAATCTTCCTGCTTGATTTGAGCATTAAATTTTATTAGTGTAGTGGGTGTGTTTGTCATATCCGTTACCATCTGTTAACAGTGACGATCAGAGGCTGTTCCTGCTTCCATGAGGAAGGGGATTCACAACAGCATGCCAGGGGAGCCCCTTGCAAGATAGCACCCCTTCTCCAAAGCGCCCGTCTCATGGACCCTGAGTGGCAGGTGCTATAGCTCTGCAAGCTTTGCAGGATATTAGCCCCTCGAGGGCAGCATCCACTTCTCTCTTTTTGCCCTGTGCCTGGAATACCATTGGTGCTCAATAACTATCTTGATTTCCGTTTTCTGCTTTCTAATTGGACTGAAGTGTTCCCTCTTCAGTCCTGTGCTGCCCTTAGAGAACTACATTTTGTATTTTCTCCAAATATCATTGCTTCTTACTCACCAAAAAATCTTTTCATATGCATCTATTATGCCCATAACCACAAGGAGTAATGCTCTGTCCAAGATGGCAGCACTTCCTGCCTGCTGCCCTATGAGGGCATGGCAGGCTGCATCTCATTCTGATGCCTGATCCCTGTGCAACCTGCCCAGGAAAGGAACTTTCAGGCAGGTTGGGGAATGTTGCAAAGTGGACTATCATTGATAATTACTCAGAGGCCAGGGCTGGAGTCTGCAGAGAAATGGACCATCCAAACCAGCAGCACTAAGACTTAGTGAGCAGTTCCTGGCATGGGGCCTCCTGCACTGAGAGCTTTGGCTGAGGTAGTCCAGTCCCTGCAGGAGAGACACCTTCAGTCACAGAAGACGTGGGAAGCAATTCTGTCCCAGCTGGGACAAGCCCTGCAGTTGGGAACTCGGGCTCAGATCTCATCCCTCCACTGACCAGGTGGATTTTCAGCAAGCTGCTCGAGGTCTTGGAGACTCTGCTTCTTCAATAGGTACAATGACACCCCACTTCTGTGAGGAGCACATGATTTAGTAGAGATCCACACATAATTCATACTCACTAAGTGACACGCTGAATGAGTCACAGAGTGTAAGTCACCTTTCCCAGAGCTTGGTCTGTCATATATGCTCTCAGTGAGTGAAGGAACCAATGTGCATATTTCCCAACACAATGTGCAACACAGCGTCTACTCTTACACAGAAAAAGACCACTCTCTCCCCAATCAAGGTCCCCGCTCCAACCTTTCATGACTTGTAAGCTCTGGCCCAGGGAGGTGAAATGTCCATGACAAAGTCACAGAGAGACAGTGAGTCCTATCTGCACTCTTGCTCTTTTCCAAACGCCCCTGTCTGTGTCTTCCCTTCTAAATATTTTACTCCTTTGTATTGAATTTCGGCTCTGGTTGTTGGTGTCCTCCTCTGTCTGGCAGCTCCCTGAAGGTGGGGACTCTTATTCATTTCAGATTTCTGAACACAAAGAAAAGTTGTGTTTAAGTAAAAGGAAGGGAAGAAGGAAGGAAGGAGGAGGGAGAGAAAATGTGGGAGGGAGGAGAGGGAATCACCTGTCCCCACTGATAGGGTGTGTCCCAGGGGCACAAGAACCAACTGAATGAGGTCCCAATGGCCAATCCTGGAACAATATGGGGGACATAATTAAGTAGCATTAGATTAAAACCCAAAATATAAAATAAATATTCAGAAGTCCATGCAGATATAAATAATTGAAATAAATAGGAAAATTTTAATGAGACTTACCATCAAAGAGGGTGTTAGTCAGGTTTTCATTCCTATTAAAAATACATAAGATCAGCTTGTAAAGAAGAAAGGTTCACTTTGGCTCACAATTTTGGAGGTTTTTGTTCATGACTGGTGGACCCCATTACTTGGGTCCTGAAGTGGCACATCATAGTGGAAACAAGTGGCAGTAGAAGTGCATTCAACTCATGGCTGAGTGTAAAAGGGAGAAGAGACTGGGGTCTCCCAGCCCCCTTCCAGGGCATACCCCCAATGATCTAAATTCCTCCCATGAGGCTCCGCCTCTTAAGGGTCCTACGATCTGCCAATGGCACCATAGACAAGACCAAGCCTTCAACACATCACCTCTGGGGGACACTTACGATCCAAATGATATCAGAGGGGAAGCATGATTCCCTACTCCTTAGGTGCCACCTACACATAGTGGTCTCCTTCCAAAGAGTGCAGTTTAGAAAGGTGGAGAAGGGCTGGGATTATGGCTCAGGGGTAGAGCGCTTGCCTTGCATGTGTGGGCCACTGGCTTTGATCCTCAGCACCACATAAATAAAAGAAAGGTACTGTGTCTGTCTACAACTAAAAAAATTGAAAGAAAGAGAGAGGGGGGAAAGAAAAGAAAGAAAGAAAGAAAGAAAGAAAGAAAGAAAGAAAGAAAGAAAGAAAGAAAGAAAGAAAGAAAGAAAGAAAGAAAGAAAGAAAGAAAAAAGAAGAATTTTACAGGAGAAAAGTCTGACACGCTCCGCCTCCACCAGGTGGTCCAGGTTGAGTGTCAATAGTCATAAACCACATTGGCTGAATGTGCCCTTCATATGGTGTGAGGGAAATGGCCCTTTATCTCTTCCTCCAATAAAGTACAATTATGAGAAAAACAGAGAAGTTCCTGTAGTGAGACAACCTACAAAAAAATACTCAAAACTGTTGGTGACTCCAAACAAGGTAAGACAGATAAATGGCCAGATGGTGCTCAGGGAGACGGGACCAGTATAATGTGGTTTCCTGGAATAGAAAGAGGTTGTTACTAAGAACCAAGGAAATGTGAATGTGCTGAGGGCTTCAGCTGCTGATAAGGCATCCACACCATCCATTTACAGTCAGAGAGTGCCATGAACAGCAAGGAGGGGAACTGGGTGTGATTGTTTGGATGTGAGATGTCCCCCAAAACCCCTGTGATAATGCAGGAGGTGAAATATTAGATTATGAGAGCCATAACCAAATCAGTGGATTAATCCACTTGATGGATTAGTCATCTGAATGGACTACTGGGTGGTAACTGCAGGCAGATGGGCACAGCTGGAGGAAGTGGGTCACTGGGGTGTGTGCCTCCCCGGCTCCTGCAGCTCCATGAGCAGAGCATCTCTCTGCCACATGTCCTTCAGCCATGATGTTCTGCCTCCCTCAGGTCCGGAGCTAGGAGTCGGACAGCCACAAACTGAACCTCTGAAATCGTAACCCCAAATACCAGTTTCCTCCTCTAAGCTGTTCCTCTCAGGTGTTCTGGCCACAGTGATGAACAGCTGGCTAACACACTCGGGGTGCCGATCGTGGATATGCATGATATATTCTCAATTTTCCTATACATTTGAAGTGTTCTAAAATCTGTAGCCTACCAAAAAAACTAAGAAAGTGGGACAGTTGTCAAATATCAGTGAACATCAATATCTTAACCTTAATTGGATCCCAATTTACAAAACATAAAAGACTGCAGGAGGGAGAGCGTCTGGACCTGGCCCAAGCTGTACCTTCATATAGGATCCTGTGCTACCTGTGACACTGGAAGTATTTTTGCTTCTTTTACTGTTTTCTCCTTAACAACGATTATTTCCAGTTTAGCTTAGGCAGGAGAGACGGAGTTACTGTGTCTCCCGCCACCCAACATGTACATCACAGCAGTGATCTGCCCTCTGAAGATGGCAGCCACCTGGTGTGGTCCAGAACAGGGGACAACCAGGCAGGAGCCTCCCTCTGCCAGCTCCCTCTGCTCTCTAGCGCCACCTACTGGTCCTCGTCTGCATCACCTGAGGACCTGCCCTGCCCTGCAAGACCCCTGCTAGACCCTAAGGAGAAAGATACCTTGTTGTACTGGGGACTGCCAGCATTGAAGGGAACTTTAAGACGAGAGTCTCCTCTACAATTTAAAAAGAAATTAAATGTTAGGTGCATTGGGCAATTCCCAGGTGTAGAGAGTCAAATTAGCCAGGGTTTGAACCCTGGGCTGCCGTACACCTCAGGCAAGCCCAAGACTCTCTCTGCCCTTCAGTTTTCACATCTGTAAGACGAGGACAAGGTATTAAATCCGTCTCCTATGATGGCTGGGAGTTTACCCATCACCACCATCACTGTCATGTACTGATCTTTACTGTGAGGGCAAAGACAGTGTCTGCTGCAGAGCTCCTCATTGACATTTGAACTTATTACAGCTATTTCAGGGCCCTAGGCACACACATGGACTTCCTTCCCCTGAGTTCTGGGGAATGGTCAGACAGAAGGACTGGAGAGGGACCGTTTCAGCTCAGGTTGGGTCAGACCAGGAGCAGGAAGCCAAGGAAAGCTGCCGGAACCAGGAAGACTAGCCACCGTGGACATCTGCCTCCATCTCAGGCCCACCTCCATGGAACTCGCCTCCTTCAATGGTCAAAAATAGATTTACTTTGTCTCTACTACGAACTAAGTGGGGAGGACAGTGGCGATGACTGTCCCCAAGCTCCTCATTATCTGTACCTCAGGCCTTTCATATGCATTGCAGAGAAATTGCTACAAGAGTGATGTGTGCTCTGTCTAGTCATATCCAAGGGAGACAGATAACGACCTGTAACTAGTGTCTGGCCAACAGAGACAGT
Source organism: Ictidomys tridecemlineatus (assembly GCF_052094955.1). Classification (NCBI taxonomy): domain Eukaryota; kingdom Metazoa; phylum Chordata; class Mammalia; order Rodentia; family Sciuridae; genus Ictidomys; species Ictidomys tridecemlineatus. Next base: position 8,302,009 of record NC_135483.1, on the reverse strand, counting down.
CAACCTCGTACAAAAATGGAGACTTGGTCTACGATTGCCCCAAGTCTATGGCCACTGACATCACCCACAACTCCCTCCCTCCAAGGCCACGTGGGCAGCAGCACTTGGCTGGTGGTGATGGATTGGATGAGGTTTTGTTTCCAGACAGCAGATGTCCTGCCAATAGACGTGCACACTCTTGACTTCCTCACAGATATGCATCCTGGCCACTGTCACCTGACAGGCCAACTGATCTACACTCTGTACGAGCTCAATCGATATCTGTTGAATACATGAATGATGTCATTCATTAAGGCACTTGATAAATACATTCTCTAGCCAAAGGATTCCGCCATCAGGCCCAGGATCCTACACACACCTCCAGGAGAACTTCTCCCGTTCAGTTGTGAAGGGAGTACACCAGCAGCCTTGTTATCACAGTCCCAATACGAGGCCCTTAATCTATTGCTTAGCTGTATACATTTTAGAAGTTAAATCGTACTTTTTACTTGCATACTGATTTTCTCAAGTAGGTGGTGGACTCCTTTTGAGAGGAAAATCCGCAGGACATTTTCTCAGGATAAGTTTCTTTCCTCCATTTTCACTCGTTAACGTTCTCCTCAGGGGCCCACTGCAGCCTGGCTTATGTGAGGATCTTTGAAACAAAGATCTGCCCTGTCCATCCCAGCCTTGGACCTTCTCAGTCCCTCTTGAAGTTGTTGCAACTCGGTGCCGTCACCTTCCCACCCACACAGACGTGGCTCACAGAGAAAAACACTGATCTCTTCCTTGCTAAACCCACTACACCCATCCCTCGCTTAATCTGTTGGACTCTGCTGCTTTTGAGTCCTGTTACCATTTCTTCCTTCCAGAAATCCCTTTCTTCCCTGCCTCCGAGGAGACCCAGGCTAGTCTTTTGACTTTCTTTCTGGAGTTTGTAACACATACCCCCTGGTATCTCCATTTGAATACCCCTCCAGCATTGTGAATTCAACATGTCCAAGACAAAACGCGCCATTGGGGTTCACCAGAGGATAGTGCTAAGAACAAAGGGGGGCTTTCTGAGTGGATCCTTGGACTGGGGAGCGAGGCACACAGGGGTATCCTAGAAAGCTGACCTCTCTTCACAGCCGTGCAGGCCACGCAAGGGTCTAGATTGGGAATGCATCTCAGGCAGGAGCGGGAGCTGTGGGGACGGGCAGGGTGGGGGCCACAGCGTAGCCCACAACGGGAGGCAATGCCAGAAGAGGCAGGTGGCCGTCTGTGGAACAGCCGCACGCAGGATTAGGCAGAGGCGCGAAGTGCACTTCAGTGGGTCGGCTGTGCACTAGGGAGGGCAGAGTGGTGTGGTCACTTGGGATGACAGCAATGGATGCCACAGGGCAGGGCTGTGGGGCTTGGGGCTCTTGAAGCAGGGAGAACAGCACCAGCTCACCACAGCCTGCTCCTCTTCCCAAGGAGTTTAAGTTCAAGTACAGACGTCTTCACGCAGCAGCGGGCTGTGCCATGGTGCAGTCCTCCCCAGGACAAGGAACTGAAGGAGTCCTGCAGTTGAATGTCTTCCTTTAAGCAAAGGGAGGGGTGGGGGAGAGCGCGAAGGGAGCCCAGGAAGGTTAATTGGTATTTAAACTCACAGTTTTGTCTTCTGTTTGGTCTGACTGCAAAAATAGATTGCGTTTTTCAAAGCCCTGGCTTGCAGGCTGTAGTTGGAAAAGGGTGTGGTGAACGTGGCCTGGCCAACATGGCCGAGAGAGACCAGTGGTGCTGCCCACCCAGAGCCCAGGGGAGGGAAGAGGAAGGAGGGCGGCAGCAAAGGGAGCTGGCGTCTCACCTGCCCCCACTGCCCGCAGGCTGCCCAGCGCAGGTCACTTTGCTGATCCTCTGGGTTCTTATTTGAAAGATGAAGGTAATAAGGCTTTTCTCAGTGTGCTGTTGGGAGAAGGGTTAGCATGGTGTCAGGTACAGGATGGGTATTTAATAAATGCTTGTCCCCAACAAATGCTCGTTCAGTCTAGGACTTCAACTCCTTTTTTTCTGAGCTCCTGTGATATTTCTAGAAAAGTCCTAATGCATGGCTGTGCACCGCCATCATCGACGGTTTCCTAATTGCACAGAGTTTAGGTGGCATCTTGTCAAGTCAGCCTGGCTTCATTCCTTCAGTTTGTTCTGTTCAATGAAGGACTAGTTCTTCATGACCATCTTTCTAGCACAATATTAAGGGATGCAAAGATAAATATGACCCCTTCTGCACTCTCAAAGAGCTTAAGCCACATTCAGAGAAATAAGAAAATCTGTCAAGGGCTCTGATCCGCCTTTGGACGGCTGTCATTGCTCAGTGAGGAGCTAGAAGGAGATCCTGGTCAGGACCACGAGATAGATTTTCACAGCAATCGCAAGACGAGGCGATTTTATAGATAGGGAGATTGAGTCACAGAGAAGGTAATGAATGAATTTAAGGTCAAAACAAGAGGAAGGGGCTTGGGCCTACGTCTGCTCCCAGGAGCCCACCCTGAGCCTGGTTCCCCCACCCACACCTCCCTGGCCCGTCTCCCACATTCCACCCTTCCTCTGTGCCCCTTGTTAAAGCCCAGTGTCTTGCGACCCTTGATGACATGAAGACACGAGGCAGGTCTCCCAGATCTTCATTGCTAAAAGCAGGGGGATGGGGTATGGCATCAAGAAGGTTCACCCCCAGACCTTCAGGAGGCTCCCAAGTAGCGAGGTCCTTCCCCATTGGACACCCTATCTGTTTTACGTGGATTACTTATTTCTAGGGGAAAAAGAACGACATCCCTGAAGTGGCTCTCAGCATTGTCAAAACAGCGGAGGTTTCTTTAAGAACATACTGTGAAACCCCCGAGAGAAGAGAGCTTTCCTTCTGTTCTCTCCCGGAGTGCCTAGAAGGGGGCCCTCCCAGAACAGTGCAGGGCCGCAGGCTTCTGCGTGCCGCTGAGCATCTCTTCCTGTTGCTGACCTTCATGTCCAATAGTCACCTCTACTCATCATTTTCTAACAAATTTCAAATTTACTCTTTACCTCCATTGTCCTCATAATGCACAAACTACCTCAGGCACTTTAATAATTAAACCTCCCGTCTCTTCCTGGTTATTAATTCCAGTTCCATCACCTTTAAAACACAAAGCGGTGCTCTTTGTTAATTTCTTGCAATCGGTGGTTAAATACCTTTCCCCCGTTTTGGCGCTCGCCTGTATTTTCTCCAACCACATTCATCCTCCTGCCTCTGGCTGCCCAGCGAGGGCCGGGGGTGGGAAATTCTTAGCAGTCTGAAAGCCTCGTGTGGGTTCTGCTGAGAACACCCGTGGGTTGCCATCCCATGTGCGTACAACGTGTACCTGTTATTTCTTATCTTTCCCCTTAGGTCGTCCGTCATTTCCAGGCGATTCTCCATCTTTCCTGACGTCCACTGCTGGGTGGAGGGTCCATTCTAATTGCCATCTCCTTGCAAGGAAGTCTATTTTCTCTGACGACTAGACTCTGCCTTTGCAACAGTGATGCTCTGAGCCCCCTCTGGGCTGTGTAGGCCAGGGGAGCTGGGGCTCACCCTCGCGTCCTCGCCCGTCCTTCCTGGGGGTGAAGGGCACCCCCAGGCCATGCTGTCTGGGAACTGGCCTCACCAGCATCTCCTGACAGTGTGTCCCACGCATGTACACATGGTCCCTTCCCTCCAGCCACCCACCAGTGCCAGGGCTGGGGCCGAGTGAGGCTGTGAGGTGCCCCTTGAAGGGGACTCTCACTCCAGGTGCTGCCCCTGCTCTTGCACCACCCTGGAGCGAGCACCTCTTCACATTCTGTGCTCTGGGCATTCACAGGCCTCTCCCAGCCCAGGCTCATTCTCCACCCAGTCACCAGTGCCCCTCGCAGGAGGACCTTATGGTGATGGCCAGTTTTACCTGTCCCCGTGAGTGGGTCAGAGGTGCTCACCTCTTTGGTCACATGTTATTCTGGGCATCTGGGAGGGTGTTTGGGGAGGAGATTAACATCTGAGCTGACAGCTTGATCAACGTGATTGCTCTAGCCAGCGGGGTGAGGCTGGTCCAACCAGTTAAAGACCTGGAGGGGATCAAAGGGCTGCTTAGGGCAAGTACAGCAAACTCCTGCTGGACCCCGGAGCTGGGTGTGGGCCTTTTCTTGCCTCCAGACTTGAACTGAAATGTGGGCTGTTGCCGGGTCTCAAACCTGAAGCCTTCCAGGCAGTACAGGGCCATGTGCAGTCTTGGACCCCTTCCTGCTGACCGCAGAGCTGGGGACTGGTGATGGGGTCTCCACCACGGCGAGATCCAATTCCGCGAATTACCCTCTCTCACATTCAGAGATAACTAGCCTCCTGCTGGTTCTGCTCCACAGACCCCACTGACACGCGCATTCCTTGTCCTTCTGTGATGGGCGCATCCAGCGCAGCCCCCACCCCTTCCTCCTGGTGTTCACATCCTGTGTGCCCCTCCCCTTGTGTCGGGGAGGGTGGTGAGTCACTTCTGAACACCAGAGTATGGCAAAGTTGAGGGTTGCCACTGGTGATGACCATGCGAGTCTCCTTAATGTTCTCCCCCTCCTGGAATTCTTCACCCTCACTGTGAAGGACCCCGATACATACCAGCTGCTCAACAAAAATCATTTTCTGAGAGAATGAATGAATGAATGTTGTGACTCCAGTTGTTTTTATAAATCTATGACAGGGTTCTGTTTAATGCCTCTGCGTGTGAGCATGTGTGCACGTGTGGCATGGTGTGGGTATGTGCGGTGTGTCTGCATGTGCACGTGTGTGTGAGTGGGGCATGGTGTGGGTATGTGCAGTGTGTGTTTGAGCCGGAGCCCAGCCCACAGCACCACCCACGCTGCTCTTATGTCAACAGTCTCTGCTTCCCCTGTGATTTTGGAAGGCACACAAAGGTTCAGTCTTGGAAGAGGGTATCCAGGGCTCAGAGCTGAAGACAGTGCCCGGGAACCTACCCAGTTGGCCCACCTCAAATGGCAACACCCCACCCCTTCCAGGTGACGGAAACTCTGTCCCAGCAGCTGTCCTCGGGACTTTTTCCCACATAGAACTGAAACTTGTGTTGTAGCCAAAGAGGATCAGAGCCACACCGTCCTTCCTACTAGTTAACCCTGGTGGGAGAAAAGGGGGAGCCCTCGGCCAGCCAGGGCTCATGCTGCCTGACGTGGAGCTATCCCAGCCCCATCTCCGTGAGCAGAAGTGGGCAGCAAATGGTGCAAGGGAATGCTAAAAACAACGAGGAGTTCAGATTCAGCTTGATCTGGGTTCCTCTGAGAAAGCTGGGAGCCCCTGCACGTGTGTGTGTGGAGCGTGGTGTGGGTACGGGCAGTGCGTCTGCATGTGAATCTTCCTCTGCGCTGGCTCTTTGTTAACTTGGGATGGTGGCAGCCCCCTTCTAGGTCAGTGTGGGGATCAGAACACAGTGTCCAGATCAATAAAGGTGGTTTGTCTGCCTCATGACCTCTGTCCTGCTGTCACACACTGCTGCACCCAAGACTGACCTGGCCAGTTCCACTACTACCCCTCACCTGGATATCTCACTTCCTACCTGGAGCCTCTAGACTCATCTTCTTAAAGTTCAGTTTTGGCAATATGCTTCTCACACTCACAGACAGTTGCTGGCTCCCTATTGCCTATTTATTAGGTGGAGTTCTCGGGCATAATTCACATCCTTCTCTCTGGGAGATTTGCCTTCTTCTGCCTCTTAGAGTCTCACCTTGCTTCCCTTAGGGGGAAGCAGCATGGTCAAGTCTTCCCTCCAGGGTCTCTGGATCCAGCGAGGAGGGGGGTCTTCTCTCCTTCTTTGCTTACAGGCTGAGGGGCCTCGGCAGGCCGCACAAAGAGCGCAGCTTCGGAGAGGCGCGGAGAGGATGCTGTGAGCCGACTCTGCAGGGCTCCTGGGACAGTGCTCAGCACGCACTAGGTGCCAGGTAATGCTCATTGCTGTTCTTGTCCCCTGGCCACAAAGTCCCTGGACACTCGCTTTAGAAGGGCTTACTCTTTTTGCTTTATGCCTCACATGTTAGGTACTTGTATGTCTTCAACAATCTTTTCTTGACCACAAGCCCTTGGAGGATGGGGACAGTGTCTTGTTCATCCTTCACAGTGACTGCAGCAGAGACCCAAACTAAGGCAGCCAAGTTGTAGGACCAACAAGCAATGGCCACCCAGAAAGTCCCCGCAAGGTTCTCTCAGGCTGTGCCCAGAGCCCATGGGGCCAGTCGCCCTTGAGCTGGACTCGCACCCGGCGCAGCCGCCAGCCTCACTCTTGCGCTCCTCCCGCCCCTCTGCCTGCGGCTCTGAGCAGGGATGACCACCATCTGGAAATGAGAGAATCATTTTCCTCTCGATGGCTCCAGATTTCCGTCTGTCCCCGAGTGAGGAGAAGCATCTGGCGTGGGAACCATGCTCCTCGGCCCAATGTGTTTAGTGTGGCACAGCTGCGTGGCCTGGGGATGACCAACTCTACTTGTCTTTTAGTGTTTATTTTTGGCTCCTCCAGGGCTAGAGTAAGAGCCCCCTCCAGTCAGGACCCTCCAGGACCGCCAATCCCCACGCCTGGTGCAATCGGAGCAGCCGCCGGCGACTGTGAGCTGGGACCTCCATTTTGGAAATCCACTGGATGCTGCCCATGGAGATGCTTCTGGATCTTAATCACCTTCATTTCCCAGTATTTTTTACTCTAGAAATTCAGCCAGGGAGACAAGTGGACATGGGGTCAGGATCCATGTTTGCGTGTGTCGGGGCTCATGGTGGGCATTCGGGGATGGTCTTTTCTTAACAAGTAAAAGGTGGAAGTAACCTATCCCACAGTGTGTGCTGTTCCAATGACAGTGGCGGGTCAGAGGCTGGACCGTGGGGCAGCCACCCAGGGCACTTGTGACAGAGGCTTGGTGGGGTGGTGTGGGGTGGGGTGGGGTGGATGTGACGGGAAGGGAAGGCAGCAGGCACAGGGGCGGGTGGATCCCCGTTGTGGGTTTTCACACTTGCATTTGTTTCCATTTATTATTCCATGAAAGGACGGGACTGAGAACATGAAGGATCCAGGTCCATGGTTCTCCACTGGAGGGGGTCTGCCCCCACGGGGTTGTTTGGCAGTGACTGGACACACTCTTTATCTTGACCCTGATGGGTGTGTTCTGCCGGCTTTGATCAGACTGGGGGTGCTGCCGAGCATCTTAACATCCAGGGCAGCGCCCAGGATGGGCACCTCAGCCCGGCAGCCCTGGGTGCTGAGGTTAGGGGGCCCCGCTCCAGGTCCCTCTGCCTTCTGCCCCTCGGTGACAGGAGCAGACGCCCTCCCTCTGCTCTTTCCCTCCCTCTCCCCCCCTCTTGCTGGTTCTCTTCCTCTCCCTGGTGCGTGGGGAGGGTGAGCACAGGTGAGCGCTGTGCCCAGGGTTCCGCAGGTAATAGCGGCTACCCCGCCACCCTCCATACAGCTGACTGACTTGGTTCACCTCTTTGAACTCTTCTGAAGTTTCCAATGATCAACAGCACTCTGTCTGACCTGCACGCAGACGCCTACATCCACACGTACACACCCGCAGACGTGGGCTGTCCTCTCTTGGAGTCTGCAGGGATGGTTCCCAGACCCCTTGGGGAAACCAAAATCCAAAAAAACGCTCAGGTTCCTTCTAGAAATGGCATATTTGCATATGACCTTTGCACTCCCTCCTGCATACTTTAGACTCCAGGAAAGTCAAAATTTGAAAAGCTAAAAATACAATACAGCACCTGCCACAGGACAGGTGTGCTGTGATGTGGGGGGCCAGCGGCTGCTCTCCAGGCGTCAGGGGAGCTCCCAGCTGCTGTCCTTCTGGATTAACTGTCATTTGTGGTACTGTAAATGTTATGTCAATAGCTACACTGTTTCTTTTCTTCTCTCTTCTTTTCTTTTTGGAATAATGACAAGAAAATGTTGTGCGTGATCCGTACAGTGCAACTTGTTTTTTTCTTCAAGTCTTTTGATCCTCCGTTGATTGAATCTGCTGATTCAGAGCCTGTGGGTACAGAAGGCCAGCTGCAATCACACTGAAAATGTGTGTGTGTGCGTGTGGGGGGGGGGTATGTGTGTGATCTGGTTTTTTATGGTAAAAAAAAATGCAGAAATGGCCATCTTGGGGCGGCGGGATCCACGGAAAGCTTCGTGCTTTCTTCTTTATGCTTTTTATATTTTCCTTTGCACTGTTCTCTGTTCTCCACATTTTCTTCAAATGTGTAAGTTCCTTCTGTCACATTAGAATCCAGAAGTGTATTGGAGCCCTCTGGGACAGAAGCTCTCTATGAGGACGGCCCCTGTTGCAGGAGAAATTTAGAGAAACACTCTTTTGTGGAGCTGTGCCGCATGTCACCAAAACAAAGCACCGGGTCGCCCTGCCAAAACATAACCTGGTCCCTCCAATGCGAGGCAGTAGACATTAGCGTCAGAAACCCTGCAGGTGGCCCTCTACTGGCTTTCTGCTTCATGAGGCTGGTTCCCTGGGGATAAATGATTTCCTACTGGTCTCATTACACACTGGGAAGTGCTTCCATTTACCCTCCTACTGCCCGTCTCACTTCCTCCCACTTCAGTGATGAGCTGATAAGATGAACCTTGCCCTGGTGTGAATCCCAGATCCACCTAGAGAATCCTCCCTAGATGAACAGGCCACCCGGCCCCAAGAGGTGAGGATTTGTCTGAGGATGAACACCCTTTTTTTTTTAATCTCCAGAGTTTTCAATATGGAGCCTGGTATAGGAACACCTCCCTCAGTGTCATCATGCCCGTGTCCCCTGAACTGGCAGGAGGAAGAGGGTTCCAACCTTCTGTGTCACCCACTTCAGGACAGCCACTAGCCACTGGCGGTCACCTGCCAGCAGAGGCTCTGGACCCAAGCATGCAGCACCTCAGCACTGGCTGGTGGGATTTCTCCAAACAAGTACCACCCCTCATCCCTTGAGCTACATGGAACTTGCTGGAAACTTCTTCCACATTCCAGTCCTTCAGCTACGTAAAGGTGGGCCACACGTCCCTCCCCATCTCCCCTTCTCCAGGCACACTAGTTCCTTCCGCCATCCTCGGGGTGCACATTCCTCTCACCTTCTGCTAACTTCTCTGCTGTCTCCTCCTGTCACATGAGTGGTCTACACCGCCTGCTGGAGCGTCTCCACGTCGCAGGTCTTTTCTGGAGCCTGAACAGTCAGGCTAATTTCCGTTCCTCCTGGGGGCAGAACTTTCTACTGCAGGTCACCTAGAGAGGGGGCGAGTTATCAGCAGGCGCCTCTGGGGAAATTCCTTGCCCTGGGGAAATGTGTCCAATGTCTGTTCAGGTGGAGGAACAAGGGACTGGCCCTTTAGACTACATAAGTGAAATCTCCTGCCCAGTGCACCTCCCTTGTCCTGATAGTCCTTCCTTGTGTCATTCCTGACAGTGGCAATGAGCCTTCTGAAAAGACATGTCCACTTCACGGGCTCCTTCCCAGAGAATCTGACTTGGAGACCTGCCAATCAAGCCCTTCAGTGAACGGCCCTGGAGCTCAGGGCTAGCTGAGATTTTCTGTAGGAGCCTAAGGAAGGTGCAGAGATTTTCCTTGTGGAAGAGCGATGGAAGGGCAATCCCAGTTGCCTTGGCCAGGACACACTACCTTTCCCACCATCTCTTTCTGCTTCAGTGCTGGGGCTCTTAAAGATTTAAGCAGGACTGCAGATTCATAAAGGCTCTGGGCAGATGGAACTCAAAGCCATGATCATCAGTGTGAATGCCAGCAGAGCTCTCCAGTAGCTACCGGTGAACATAGGTAATTGTGCATTGCACTGATCCCCAGGACCCTCCATGACCTCAGGGTCAACACGCACTCTGCTTCTCTAGCCAGTGCATGCCAGAACACAGTGTGGGAGGTTCTCACCACAGTTGCCCCAAGGGTAGGTCCTCTGTCCTTCTAGCCAGTTTCTGCCTCTGATGGGAAACCCCCACTCCTATGCATCTAAGCCACTTCTGCAAACAGTGTCTATGGTACTTCTCTCCCCAGCATCTCCTTTGCATCCTCTGTGCCTGTGCCGACCTCTTAGTCTAAATGATCACTCCTGCTCTGTGCCTCTGCCCCAGTTCCTCTGTGGCCCTCCATCCCAGCACAAGCTGCTTTGAAGCACGCTGTCTATCGTGAACTCCTACAGGGTCCTGGCCATGCCTCACTCATCTGTGTCCCCCAGCAGCTAGCTCAGTGCCTGGGACACACAGTCAGGAAGTATGTATGGAATCCAGGTAAACAGAACTCACATGCTGTAGTTCTAACCCGGGACTTTTAGCTTATTGGAGAGATACCAGCTCTGCCTCATGACTTTTGAAACAACTTCGCATGTGCTTTCAAAGTTCCCTGCTGGCTCTTCCCAACCAATGGCTTCCGACACACAGGAGGGAAGGGAGAAATGGGCTTGAGGTTTATCATGATAAAAACAGCTGTGAGAATCACTTTTTCTTCTTTCTTCTTTTTCCCTTTTGATCCAGAAAGACTTTGGCACAGAACCTTGGATTAAAGATTGCATTCAAAAGAGTGAATCACATGATCACCCTGGCTTTCTGTCCGTGGCTTCTACTGACTCTTGACTGGGGAATGTATACCCCAGCAAGCATTGCAGGCTTGCAGGGCCGGGCGGACAGAGGAAGAGTTTGAAGCTTGCGAGAGTCAGGGTAACAGAAAGAGCTAAAGCACAGGAGAGGCTGCAGACCTCTGTCCTCAGCTCCCTCACGGCATCAGATGGGATTAAAACACATCTGTGCAGGACAAGACTAGGAAGGTCTAGCCAGAAAGGAACGCCTCTG